>NW_023046507.1:0-51835 GCF_011762505.2 Arvicanthis niloticus
AGAAGACAGAAGGACATCTAGATAGAAGAGAGAATAGAAAGGCATCCAGAAAGAGGAGAGAAGAGAAGGGCATCCAGAGAAGGAGAAGACAGAAGGGAATCCAGAGTGAGGAGAGAACAGAAGGGCATCGGGAGAGAAGAGAAGACAGAAGGGCATCGGGAGAGAGGAGAAGACAGAAGGTCATCCAGAGAGAGATGACAGCATGGCATCCAGAGAGAGGAAAAGAAAAATAGGGAATGCAGAGAAAGGAGAGAACAGAAGTGCACCCTGAGAGAGGAGACTGCAGAAGGGTATGCGGAGAGAGGAGAAAACAGAAGGGCATCCAGAAAGAGGAGAGAACAGAAGGGCATCAAGAGAGAGGATTAGACAGAGGGAATCCAGGGAGTGGAGAGAAGAGAGGGAAATCTCAAGAGAAGAGAGAACAGAAGGTCATCCAGTGAGAGGAGAGCGCAGAAGGGCATCCAGAGAGAGGAGAAGACAGAAGGGCATCCAGAGAGACTAGAGAACAGAAGGTCATCCAGAGAGAGGAGAGAACAGAAGGGTATCCAGAGAGTGGAGAAAACAGAAGGGCTTCAAGAGTAAGAAGAGAATAGAAAGGCATCCAGAAAGAGGAGAAGACAGAAGGCATCCAGATGGAGAAGAGGACCGAAGGGCCTCCTGAGAGAGGAGAGGACAAAAGGCATTCAGGTAGCGAAGAGAACAGAAATGCATCCAGAGAGAAGAGAGGACAGAAGGGCATCGAGAGAGAGCAGAGAACAAAAGGGCATCAAGAGAGAGGAGAGAAAAGAAGGGCATCCACATAAAATAGTACGGAATGCCATACTGAGATAGGAGAAGAGATAAGGGCACCCAGAAAGCGGAAAGAACAGAAAGGTATCCAGAGAAGAAGAAGACAGAAACGAATCCAGAGAGAGGAGAGAACAAAAAGGCATTCAGAGAGAGGAGAGAACAGAAGGGGAATGGGAGAGAAGAGAAGACAGAAGGTCATCCAGAGAGAGGAGATGACAGAAGGGCATCCAGAGAGAGGAAAAGAAAAATAGCTAATGCATTGAGAGGAGAGAACAGAAGTGCATCCTGAGAGAGGAGATGACAGTAGGGTATGAGGAGAAAGGAGAGAACAGAAGGGCATCCAGAACGAGGAAAGAACAGAAGGGCATCAAGAGAGAGGAGAAAACAGAAGACAATCCAGAGAGAGGAGAGGAAAGAAGGACATCCTGAGAGAAGAGAGAACAGAAGCACATTCAGAGAGAAGAGTGAACAGGAGAGAATGCAGAAAGAGGAGAGAACACAAGCCCATCTAGAGACAGCAAAAGACTGAAGGACATCCAGAGAGAGAAGAGAACTGAAGGGCAACAGGAGAGAGAAGAAGACCGATGGTCATCCAGAGAGAGGAGAGGACAGAATGGAATCCAGTGAGAGGAGCGAAGAGAAGGGCATCCAATGTTAGGGGAGAACAGAAAGGAATCCAGAGAGAGGAGAGAACAGAAGAGAATGCAGAGAGAGGAGTGAACAGAAGGACATTTAGAAAGAGGAGAAGACAGAAGGGCATCCAGAGAGAGGAGAAGACAGAAGGGAATCCCAAGACATGAGAGAACAGAAGGGCATTCAAAGAGGAGAAGACAGAGGGCATCCAGATAGGAGAGGACAGAAGGGCATCTGCAAATATAAGAGAATAGCAGGGCATCCAGAGAGAGGACAGAACAGAAGAGCATCCAGAGAGAAGAGGACACAAGGGCATTCAGAGAGGGAAGAGAACAGAAGGGCATCCAGAGAAGGAGAAGACAGAAATGAATCCAGAGAGAAGGGAGAACATAAGGGCATTCAGAGAGAGGAGAGACAGATGGGCATCGAGAGAGAGGAGAAGACATAACGTCATCCATAGAGAGATGACAGAAGGGTATCAAGAGAGAGGAAAACATAGGGAATCCAGAAAGAGGAGTGAACAGAAGTGCATCCAGAGAGAGGAGAATACAGAAGGGTATCCAGAGAGAGGAGAGGATAGAACGGCATCTAGAGAGAGGAGAAGACAGAAGGGAATCCAGAGAGAGGAGAGAACAGGAGAGCATCCAGAGAGAGGAGAGGCCACAAGGGCATCCAGAGAGAGGAGAAGACAGAAGGGCATCTACATAGAGGAGAGAACAGTAGGTCATCCAGAAAGAGGAGAGAACAGAAGGGCATCCAGAGAAGGAAAAGACAGAAGTGAATCCAGAGAGAGGAGAGAACAAAACGGCATTCAGAGAAAGGAGAGAACAGAAGGGCATTGGGAGAGAGGAGAAGACAGAAGGTCATCCAAAAAGAGGAGATGACAGAAGGGCATCAATAGATAGGAAAAGAAAAATATGGAATGCAGTGAGAGGAGAGAACAGAAGTGCATCCTGAGAGAGGAAAAGACAGACGGGTATGTGGAGAGCAGAAAGAACAGAAGGGCATCCAAAACAAGGAGAGAACAGAAGGGCATCAAGAGAGAGGAGAAGACACAAGGCAATCCAGAGAGAGGAGAGGAAAGAAGGACATTCCGAGAGAAGAGAGAACAGAAGCGCATCCAGAGTGAAGAGTGAACAGGAGAGAATGCAGAAAGAGGAGAGAACACAAGCCCATCCAAAGACAGCAGAAGACTGAAGGACATCCAGAGAGAGAAGAGGACTGAAGGGCAACCAGAGAAAGAAGACCGAAGGGCATCCAGAGAGAGGAGAGGACAGAATGGAATCCATTGAAAGGAGGGAACAGAAGGGCATTAAATGTTAGGGGAGAACAAAAGGGAATCCAGAGGGAGGAGAGAACAGAAGAGAATGCAGAGAGAGGAGTGAATAGAAGGGCAATTAGAAAGAGGAGAGAACAGAAGGGAAGCCTTAGAGAGGAGAGGACAGAAGAGCATCCAGAGAGAGGAGAGTGCAGAAGGGCATCCAGAAATAGGAGAAGACAGAAGGGAATCCAAAGAGAGGAGAGAATAGAAGGGCATTCAGAGAGGAGAAGACAGAAGGGCATCTAGATAGGAAAGGACAGAAGGCCATCCGGAAAGAGAAGAGAACAGAACAGCATCTAGAAAGAAGACAGAACAGAAGGGCATCCAGAAGGAAGAGGACACAAGGGCATTCAGAAAGAGGAGAGAACCGAAGGGCATCCAGAGAAGAAGAAGACAGAAGTGAATCCAGAGAAAAAAGAGATCAAAAGGGCATTCGGAGAGAGGAGAGAACAGATGGGCATCTGAATAGAGGAGAAGACAGAAGGGCATCCAGAGAGAGATGACAGGAGGGCATCCAGAGAGAGGAAAAAATAGGGAATCCAGAAAGAGGAGAGAACAGAAGCACATCCAGAGAAAGGAGAATACAGAAGGGCATCCAGAGAGAGGAGAGAACAGAAGGGCATCCAGAAAGAGGAGAAAACAGAAGGGCATCAAGAGAGAGGAGGATTCAGAAGACAATCCAGAGAGAGGAGGGGAAAGAAGGACATCCTGAGAGAAGAGAGAACAGAAGCACATCCAGAGAGAAGAGTGAACAGGAGAGAATGCAGGAAGAGGAGAGAACACAATCCCATCTAGAGACAGCAGAAGACTGAAGGACATCCAGAGAGAGAAGTGGACAGAAGGGCAACCCGAGAGAGAAGATGACCGATGGGCATCCAGAGAGAAGAGAGGACAGAATGGAATCCAGTGAGAGGAGCGAAGAGAAGGGCATCCAATGTTAGGGGAGAACAGAAGGGAATACAGATAGAGGAGAGAAGAGAAGACAATTCAGAGAGAGGAGTGTACAGAAGGGCATTTAAAAGGAGGAGAAGACAGAATGGAAGCCGGAGTGAGGAGAGGACAGAAGGGCATCCAGAGAGAGGAGAGTGCAGAAGGGCATCCAGAGAGAGATGAGAAGACAGAAGGTAATCCAAAGAAATAAGAGAACAGAAGGGCATCCAGAGAGAGGACAGAACAGAAGGGCATCCAGAGGGAAGAGGACACATGGGCATCCAGAGGGAGGAGTGAAGGGAAGGGCATCCAGAGAAGAAAACAGAAGTGAATCCAGAGAGAGGAGAGAACATAAGGGCATTCGGAGAAAGGCGAGACAGATGGGAATCGAGACAGAGGAGTAGACATAACGTCATCCAGAGAGAGATGACTGAAGGGCATCAAGAGAGAGGAAAAAATAGGGAATCCAGAAAGAGGAGAGAATAGAAGTGTATCAAGAGAGAGGAGAATACAGAAGTTCATCCAGAGAGAGGAGAGGATAGAACAGCATCCAGAGAGAGGAGAACACAGAAGGGAATCCAGAGAGAGGAGAGAACAGGAGGTCATCCAGAGAGAGGAGAGACCAGAAGGGCATCCAGAGAGAGTAGAAGACAGAAGGGCATCTGGAGAGAGGAGAAGACAGAAGGGCATCGAGATAGAGGAGAGAACAGTAGAGCATCCAGAAAGAGGAGAGAACAGAAGGGCATCCAGAGAAGGAGAAGACAAGTGAATCCAAAGAGAGGAGAGAACAAAAAGGCATTCAGAGATAGGAGAGAATAGAAGGGCATTGGGAGAGAGGAGATGACAGAAGGGCATCCAGAGAGAGGAGAGAACAGAAGGGCATCCAGAGAGAGGAGAAAACATAAGGGCATCAAGAGAGAAGAGAAGACAGAAGGGAATCCAGAGAGATTAGAAAATTAGAAGGGCATCCAGAGAGAGGAGAAGACAGTAGGGCATCCGGAGAGAGGAGAGAACAGATGGGCATCAAGAGAGAGAAGAAGACTGAAGGGCATCTGGAGAGAGGAGATGACAGAAGGCCATCCAGAGAGGAAAAAATAGGTAATCCAGAAAGAGGAGAGAACAGAAGTGCATCCAGAGATAGGAGAAGACAGAAGGGTATCCAGAGAGAGGAGAGGATAGAACGGCATCCAGAGAGAGGAGAAGACAGAAGGGAATCCAGAGAGAGGAGAGAAGAAAAGGGCATCCAGAGAGAGTAGAGACCAGAAGGGCATTGAGAGAGAGAGGAGAAGACAGAAGGGCATCCGGGAGGAGGAGAGAACAGAAGGGCATCCAGAAAGAGGAGAGAACATAAGGTCATCAAGAGAGAGGAGAAGACAGAAGGGAATCCAGAGAGAGGAGAGAACAGAAGGGAATCCAGAGAGAGGAGAGCATAGAAGGGAATCCAGAGAGAGGAGAAGACAGAAGGGCATCCAGAGAGAGGAGAGAACAGAAGGGAATCCAGAGAGAGGAGAGATCAGAAGGGCATCCAGAGATAGGAGAATTCATAAGGGCATCCAGAAAAAGGAGAAGACAGAAGGGCATCCGGGAGATAGGAGAAGACAGAAGGGCAACCAGAGAGAGGAGAGCAAAGAAGGGCATCCACAGAAAATAGTACAGAAGGCCATACAGAGAGAGTAGAAGACAGAAGGGCATCTAGATAGAGGAGAAAACAGAAGGGCATCCAGAAAGTGGAGAGAACAGAAGGGCATCCAGAGAAGGAGAAGACAGAAGCAAATCCAGAGAGTGGAGAGAACAGAAGGGCATTCAGAGAGAAGAGAGAACAGAAGGGCATCGGGAGAGATGAGAAGACAGAAGGTCATCCAGAGAGAGGAGAGAACAGAAATTATTCCAGACAGAGGAGAAGACAGAAGGGCATCTTTAGATAGAAGAAGACAGAAGGAAATCCAGAGAGAGGAGAGAAAAGATGGGCATCCACATAAAATAGTATAAAAAGCTATACAGAGAGAGCAGCAGACAGAATGTCATCTAGATAGAGGAGAGAACAGAATTGCATTCAGAAAGAGGAGAGAACAGATGGGCATCCAGAGAAGGAGAAGACAGAAGTGAATCCAGAGAGAGGAGAGAAAAGAAGGGCATCCAGAAACAGGAGAGAACAGAAGAGCATCCAAAGAAGGAGAAGATAGAAGCAAATCCAAAGAGAGGAGAGAACAGAAGGGCATCGGGAGAGAGGAAAAGACATAAGGTCATCCAGAGAGAGGAGATGACAGAAGGGCATTCAGAGAGAGGAAAAGTAAAATAGGGAATGCAGAAAAAGAAGAGAACAGAAGTGCATCATGAGAGAGGGGACGACAGAAGTGTATGCGGAGAGAGGAGAGAGAACAGAAGCTCATCCAGAAAGAGGAGAGAACAAAAGGGCATCAAGAGAGAGGAGAAGACAGAAGGGAATCTAGAGAGAGGAGAGAACAGAAGGACATCCAGAGAGAAGAGAGAACAGAAGGGCATCCAGAGAGGGGAGAAGACAGAAGGGCATCCAGAAAGAGGAGAGGATAGAACAGTATCGAGAGAGAGAAGACAGAAGGGCATCCAGAAAGAGGAGACATCAGAAGGGCATCGGAAGATAGGAGAAGAGAGAAGGGCATCCAGAGAGAGGAGAGCAAAGAAGGGCATCCATATAAAATAGTACAGAAGGACATACAGAGAGTGGAGAAGACAGAAGCGCATCTAGATAGAGGAGAAAACAGAAGGGCACCCAGAAAGTGGAGAGAACAGAATGGCATCCAGAGAAGTAGAAGACAGAAGCGAATCCAGAGAGTGGAGAGAACAGAAGGGCATTCAGAGAGAAGAGAGAACAGAAGGGCATCAGGAGAGACGAGAAGACAGCAGGTCATCCAGAGAGAGGAGAGAACAGAAATGCATCCAGAGAGAGGAGAAGACAGAAGGGCATCCAGATAGAGGAGAGGACAGAATGAAATCCAGTGTGAGGAGAGAACAGAAGGGCATCCAATACTAGAGGAGAACAGAAGGAAATTCAGAGTGAGGAGAGAACAGAAAAGCATCCCAAGAGAGGGGAAGACAGAAGGGCATACAAAGTGAGGAGAGTACAGAAGTCCATCTGTAGAGTGAAAAATTATAAAGGCCATTTTTTGAAATATGTGTAGATTTTTCGCCTTACAGATCAAGGAACTGAAAATAAGATTTCAGGCCTTCACATTCCAGGTGAAGGACACTTGCTGGATTACATTCCTCAAGCTTTGCCCAAGGCAGGAAGACACATTCCTGACCACAGATAAAAGATGCTGCCACCTAGGTGGGACTATATCAGGAAGAAGCAAAGATAGTTAATCTGAAATAGTTGGTAAATGGCAGGATAGGACAAAATATCATGGTTAAAACCACATTTTTGAGAAGAATGAGTGTGCAGAGTGATTTCACATGACTCTAGATCATTTGAGCTAGATCCCTCAGAAATGTCCCACTGTTATTGTTTACCCCTCCCTTGGTCTTACCAGTGTTATGTTCAAAATTTGTAAAACAACCAATCATGTGGAACCATGTGAAAATGCAACCATTCGTGTGTAAACGAGCAAAAATGTAACCATTCATGTGTAAGCTCTCAAAAATGCCTTACTTTCCACACCCCATGCTATAAAAGACACTTTAACCCACGACTTGGAGTCAAAAACCTTGCTCTTGGAGCTAAAGAGCTTGTTGTTTTGACCACCGGCTTACTTCCCCAATAAAGTCTGTGCTGATTGCATTCAGGTAAGGTTTTTGTGAACTTTGGGTGGTGGAGACTTCTGGAGGCTTGAGGAAGGGTCTCCCGAGTATGGAGGTCTTCACTTAAAGAGAGAGGAGAGAGCAGAAGGGCATCCAGAGAGAGGAGAAGACAGTAGGGCATCCAGAGAGAGGAGAGACCAGAAGGGCATCCAGAGAGAGGAGAGACCAGAAGGGCACCCAGAGAGGAGAAGACAGAAGGGCATGCAGGAGAGAGGAGAGAGCAGAAGGGCACCCAGAGAGAGGAGAAGACAGAAGGGAATCCAAAGGGAGGAGTGAACAGAAGAGCATTCAGAGAGAGGAGAAGACAGAAGGGCCTCCAGAGGGGAGAGGACAGAAGGGCATTCCAGAGAGACGAGAGAACAGAAGAGAATCCAGAAAGAGGAAAGAAAAGAAGGGCATCCAGAGGAGGAGAAGACAGAAGTGAATCCAGAGAGTGGATTGAACAGAAGGGCATTCGGAGAGAGTAGAGAACAGATGTTCAGTAGAGAACAGTAGAGAAGCATCGGAGAGAGGAGAAGGCAGAAGGTCATCCAGAGAGAAGAGATGACAGAAGGGCACCCAGAGAGAGGAAAAGAAAAATAGGGAATCCAGAAAGAGGAGAGAAAAGAAGTGCATCCAGAGAGAGGAGAAGACAGAAGGGCATCCAGAAAGAGGAGAGGATAGAACGGCATTCAGAGAGAGAAGACAGAATGGAATCAGGTGAGAGGAGAGAAAAAAAGGCATCCAGAGAGAGGAGAGACCAGAAGGACATTGAGAGCGAGAGGAGAAGACAGAAGGTCATCCGGAGAGAGGAGAGAACAGAAGGGCATCCAGAAAGAGGAGAGAACAGAAGTTCATCCAGAGAGAGGAGGAAACAGAAGGGCATCCAGAGAGAGGAGAGGATAGAGTGACATCAAGAGAGAGGAGAAGACAGAAGGGAATCCATAAAGAGGAGAGAAAAAAAGGGCATTCAGAGAGAGGAGAGACCAGAAGGGCATTGAGCGAGAAAGGAGAAGACAAAAGGGCATTCTGTGAGAGGAGAAAACAGAAGGGCATCCAGAAGAAGGAGAGAACAGAAGGTCATCAAGAGACACGAGAAGACAGAAGGGAATCCAGAGATAGGAGAGAACAGAAAGGCATCCAGAGAAAGGAGAAGACAGAAGAGCACCCAGAGAGACAAGAGAACAGAAGAGAATCCAGAAAGAGGAGATAAAAGAAAGGCATCCAGAGGAGAAGAAGAGAGAAGTGAATCCAGAGAGAGGAGAGAACAGAAGGGCATCAGGAGAGAGGAGAAGACAGAATGTCATCCAGAGAGAGGAGAGAACAGAAGTGCATCCAGAGAGAGGAAAAGACAGAAGGTCATGCAGAGAGAGGAGAGGATAGAATGGCAACCATAGAGAGAAGAGGACAGAAGGTCATCCAGAGAGAGAATTGAAAAGAAAGGCTTCTAGGGCAATGATAGAACAGAAGAGAATCCAGAAAAAGGAGAGAACAGAAAGGCATCCAGAGAGAGCAGAAGACTGAAGGACATCCAGAGAGAGAAGGTGACAGAAGGGCATACAGAGAGAGTAAAAGTCAGAAGGGCATCCAGAGAGAGGAGAGGACAGAAGGACATCCAGTGAGAGGAGATAACAGAAGGGAATTGCGAGAGAGGAGAAGACAGAAGGGAATCTAGAGTGAGAAGAGAATGGTAGGGCATCCAGAGAGAGGAGAAGACAGAAGGGTATCTGAAGAGAGGAGAAGACAGAAGGGCATCCAGAGAGAGTAGATTACAGAAGGGTATCCAGAGAGAGGAGAAGACAAAACGGGAATACAGAGAGAGGAGAGAACAGAAGGGCATCCAGTGAGAGAAAAAGACAAAAAGGCATCCAGAGAGAGGAGAGGAGAGAATGGCATCCAGAGAGAGGAGAAGACAGAAGGCAATCCAGAGAGAGGAGAGAACAGAAGGGCATACAGAGAGAGGAGAGGGCAGAAGAGCATCCAGAGAGAGGAGAAGACAGAAGGGCATACGAAGAGAGGAGAGAACAGAAGGGCATCCATAAAAGAGAGAGAACAGAAGGGCATCCAAAGGGAGGAGAAGACAGAAGGGAATCCAGAAAGAGGAGAATACAGAAAGGCATCCAGAGAGAGGAGAGAAGAGAAGGGCATTCAGAGAGAGGAGAGAGTAGAAGGGTATTCAGAGAGAGGAGAAGACAGATGGGCATCCAGAGAGAGGAGTGGACAGAAGGGCATCCAGAGAGAGGAGAGTACAGAAGGGCATCCAGAGAGAGGAAAAAAACAGAAGAGCGTCCAGAGAGAGGATAGAACAGAAGGGCATCTGTAAGTAGGAGAAGAGAGGAGTCATCCAGGTGTAGAAAAGGACCGACAGGCATCCTGAGAGAGGAGTTGTCAGAAGGGCATTCAGGGAGAGAAGAGAACAGAAGGGCATCCAGAGAGAAGAGAGAACAGAAGCGTATCTATAGAGAGCAGAGAACAAAAGGGCATCCAGAATGTGGAGAAGACAGAAGAGCATCAGCACATAGCAGAAGACAGTAGGGCATCCACAGAGAGAAGGAGACATAATTTCCTCCAGAGAGAAGACAGATCAGAAGGGCATGCAGAGAGAGGAGAGGAAAAAAGGGCATCCACATAAAATAGTATAGAAGGCCATACAGAGAGAGGAGTAGACAGAAAAGCATCTAGATAGAGGAGAGAACAGAGGGCATCCAGAAGGAGGAGAGAAAAAATGGGTATTCAGAGAAGGAGTAGACAGAGAGAATCCAGAGCAAGAAGAGGATGAAATGGCATGCAGAGAGAGGAGAAGACAGAAGGGAATCCAGAGAGAGGAGAGAACAGAAGGGCATCCAGAGAGAGGAGAAGACAGAAGGTCATCCGGAGAGAGGAGAAAACAGAAGTGCATCCAAAAAGAAGAGGACACAGAATGGAAGCCGGTGAGATGAGAGAACAGAAGGGCATAGGGAGAGAGGAGAAGACAGAAGGGCATCCAGAGAGAAGAGAGGACAGAAGGGCATCCAGAGTTAGGAGAAGACAGAAGGGCATCCAGAGAGAGGAGAGGGAAGAAGGGCATCCTGAGAGAGGAGAGAACAAAGGGCATCCAGAGAGAGGAGAAGACAGAAGGGCATCCAGAGTGAGGAGAGGACAGAAGGGCATCTGGAGAGCGAAGAGAACAGAAGGGCAGCCAGAGAGATTAGAAGACAGAAGGGCATACAGAGAGAGGAGAGTACAGAAGGGCATCCAGAAAGACAAGAGAGCAAAAAAGCATCCAGAGAGAGGAGAAGACAGAAGGGCATCCAAAGAGAGGAGAGAACAGAAAAGCATCCAGAAAAACGAGAAGACAGTAGGGCATCCAGAGAGAGGAGGGAGCAGAAGGGCATCCAGCGAGAGGAGAGGACAGAAGGGAATCCAGAGAGAGAAGAGCACAGAAGGGCATCCAGAGAGATGAGAGAACAGAGAGGCATTCAGACAGATTAGAGGACAGAAGGGCATCTAGAGAGAGGAGAGAAGAGAAGGGCATGCAGTGAGAGGAGAAGACAAAAAGAGAATTCAGAGAGAGGAGAGAACAGAAGGGCATCCAGATAAAGGAGAGGACCGAAAAGCATCCAGAGAGAGGTGAAAACAGAAGGGCATCCAGAGAGAGGAGAAGACAGAATGGCATCCAGAGAGATGAGAGGATAGAAGAGCCACTGGAGAGAGGAGAGATCAGAAGGGCATCCAGAGAGAGGAGAAGACAGAAGGGCATGCAGATAGAGGAGAGGACAGAAGGGCATCCAGAGAGAGGAGAAGACAGAAAGGCATCTGGAGAGAGGAGAAGACAGAAGAGCATCCAGGGAGAGTAGAGAATAGAACGGTATCCAGAGAGCGGAGAAGACAGAAGAACATCTAGAGAGAGGAGAGAACATAAGGGCATCCAGAGAGAATAGAGGACAGAAGGGCATGAGGAGAGAGAGCAGAGAACAGAAGGGTATCCAGAAGGAGGAGAAGACAGAAGGGCATCGGGAGATAGGAGAAGACAGAAGGGCTTCCAGAGAGAGGAGAGGACAGAATGGCCTCTAGAGAGAAGAGAGAAAACAAGGTCATCCAGTGAGAAGACAGGTCAGAAGGCCATCCACAGAAAAGAGTAAAGAAGGCCATACAGAGAAAAGAGAAGACAGAAGGGCATCTAGATAGAGGAGAGAGCAAAAGGTATATATATAGAGGAGAGAACAGAAGGGCATCAAGAGAAGGAGAAGAGAGAGCAAATCCAGAAAGAGGAGAGAGCAGAAGGGCATTCAGAGAGAGGAGAGAACAGAAGGGCATTGGGAGAGAGGAGAATACAGAAGGTCATCCAGAGAGAGGAGAGAACAGAAGTGCACGCAGAGAGAGGAAAATACAAAAGGTAGAGAGAGGAGAGGATAAAATGGCAACCATAGAGAGCAGAGGACAGAAGGGCATCCAGAGACAGGAGAGTGAAGAAGGGCATCTCGAGAGAGGATTGAAAAGAAGGGCTTCTTGGGCAATGATAGAACAGAAGAGAATCCAGAAAAAGGAGAGAACTGAAGGGCATCCAGAGAGAGCAGACGACTGAAGGACATCAAGAGAGAAGGTGACAGAAGGGCATGCGGAGAGAGTAAAAGACAGAAGGGCATCCAGAGAAAGGAGAGGACAGAAAAACATCCAGTGAGAGGATAGAACAGAAGGGAATCCCGATAGAGGAGAAGACAGAAGGGAATCTAGAGTGAGGAGAGAATGGTAGGGCATCCAGAGAGAGGAGAAGACAGAAGGGCGTCCAAAGAGAGGAGATTACAGAAGGGTATCCAACAGAGGAGAAGACAAAAAGGGAATCCAGAGAGAGGAGACAAAAGAAAGGCCTCCAGAGAGAGGAGAAGACAGAAGGGCATCCAGAGAGAGGAGAAGACAGAAGGGCATCCAGAAAGAGGAGAAGACACATGGGTATTCAGAAAGAGGAGAGCAGCAAAAAGGCATCCAGAGAGAGGAGAAAACAGTAGGGCATCCGGAGAGAGGAGAGAACATAATGGCATCCAGTAAGAGGAGTGGATAGAACGGCATCCAGAGAGAGAAGAGAGAAGGGAATCTAGAGAGAGGAGAGAAAAGAAGGGCATCTAGATAGAGGAGAGACCAGAACAGCATTCAGAGAGAGGAGAAGACAGAAGGGCATCCGGAAAGAGGAGAAAAGAGAAGGCATCCAGAAAGAGGAGAGAACAAAAGGGCATCCAGAGAGAGGAGAGATTAGAAGGGCATACAAGGAGAGGAGAAGACATTAGGGCATTCGGAGAGAGGAGAGAACAGAAGGGCATCCAGAGAGAGAAGAGAGCATAAGTGCATCCAGAGAGAGGAGAAGACAGAAGGGCATCCGGAGAGAGGAGAGAACAGAAGGGCAACCACAGAGAGTAGAGAGCACAAGGGCATCCAGATAGGAGAACACAAAAGGGCATCCAGAATGAGAAGAAGACAGAAGGGCATCGGGAGATAGGAGAAGACAGAAGGGCATCCAGATAGAGGAGAGCAAAAAGGGCATCCACATAAAATAGTACAGAAGGCCATACAAAGAGGGCAGAAGACAGAAGGGCACCTAGATAGAAGAGAGAATAGAAGGGCATGCAGAAAGTGGAGAGAACAGAAGGACATCCAGAGAAGGAGTAGACAGAAGCAAATACAGAGAGAGGAGAGAACAGAAGGGCATCGGGAGAGAGGAGAAGACAGAAGGGTATCCAGAGAGGAGAGAAAAAAAAGGGCATCCAGAGAGAGGAGAGCCTAGAAGGGCATTGAGAGAAAGAGGAGAAGACAGAAAGGTATCCGGAGAGAGGAGAGAATAGAAGGGCATCCAGAAAGAGGAGAGAACAGAAGGTCATCAATAGAGAGGATAGAGTAGAAGGGCATCTATAGAGAGGAGAGGACAGTAGGTCATCTGGAGAGAGGAGATGACAGAAGGGCATCCAGAGAGAGGAAAAGAAAAATAAGGAATCCATTAAGAGGAGAGAACTGAAGTGCAACCAGAGAGAGGAAAAGACAGCAGGGTATCCAGAGAGAGGTGAAGATAGAATGGCATCCAGAGAGAAGAGAAGACAGAAGGGAATCAAGAGAGAGCAGAGAAAAAAGGGCATCTAGAGAGAGGAGAGTCCAGAAGGGAATATAGAGAGAGAGGAGAAGACAGTAGGGCATCCAGAGATAGGAGAGAATAGATGGGCATCGGGAAAGAGGAGAAGATAGAAGGTCAGCCAGAGAGAGAAGATGTCACAAGTGCATCCAGAGAGAGGAAAAGAAAAATAGGGAATCCAGAATGAGGAGAGAACTGAATTGTGTCCAAGAGAGGAGAAAACAGATGGCCATGCAGAGAGAGGAGAGGATAGAACAGCATCCAGAATGAGGAGAAGACAGAAGGAAATCCAGAGAGATGAGAGAAGAGAAGGGTATCCAGAAAGAGGAGACGACAGAAGGGCATACAGAGAGACGAAAAAGAAAATAGGGACTCCAGAAAGAGGTGAGAACAGAAGTGCATCCAGAGAGAGGAGGAGACAGAAAGGCATCCAGAGAAAGGAGAGGATAGAACGTCATCCAGAGAGAGGAGAAGACAGAAGTGTATCCACAGAGAGGATAGAAAAAAAGGGAATCCAGAGAGAGGAGAGCCTAAAAGGTTATTGAGAGAAAGAGGAGAAGACTGAAGGGCATCCGGAGAGGAGTGAACTGAAGGGCATCCAGAAAGAGGAGAGAACAGAAGGTCATCAAGAGAGAGGAGAGAATAAAAGGGCATCCAGAAAGAGGAGAAGACAGTATGGCATCCGGAGATAGGAGAAGACAGAAGGGCATCCAGAGAGAGGAGAGAACAGAATAGCATCCACATAAAATAGTACAGAATGCCATACAGAGAGAGGAGAAGACAGAAGGGCATCTAGATAGAGGCCAGAACAGAAGGGCATCTAGAAAGAGGAGAGAAAAGAAGGGCATACAGAGAAGGAAAAGACAGAAGCGAATCCAGAGAGAGGAGAGAAGAGAAGGGCATTCGGCAAGAGGAGAGCACAGAAGGGCATCGGGAGAGAGGAAAAGACAGAAGGTCATCCAGAGAGAGGAGATGATATAAGGTCATTCAGAGATAGGAAAAGTAAAATAAGGAATGCAGAGAAAGGAGAGAAAAGAAGTGCATCCTGAGAGAGGAGACGACTGAGGGGTATGCTGAAAGAGGAGAGAACAGAAGGGCATCCAGAAAGAGGAGAGAACAGAAGGGCATCAAGAGAGAGGAGAAGACAGAAAGAAATCTAGAAAGAGGAGAGGATAAAACAGAATTCAGAGAGAGGAGAAGACAGAAGGGAATCCAAAGAGAGGAGAGAAAAGAAGGGCATCCAGAGTGAGGAGAGACCAGAAGGGCATTCAATGTTAGGGGAGAATAGAAGGACATCCAGAGAGAGGAGAAGACAGTAGGGCATCCGGAGAGAGGAGAGTACAGAAGGGTATTGGAAGAAATAGAAAATACAGAATGTCATCCAGAGAGAGGAGAGAACAGAAATGCATCCAGAAAGAGGAGAAGACAGAAGGGCATCCAGAGAGAGGAGATGGCAGAATGGCATCCAGTGAGAGGAGAGAACAGAAGGGCATCCATTGTTAGGGGAGAATAGAAGGGAATCCATAGTGAGGAGAGAACAGAAAAGCATCCCGAGAGAAGGGAAGACAGAAGGGCATACAAAGTGAGGATAGAACAGAACAGCATCTGTAGAGTGAAAAATTATAAAGGCCAATTTTTGAAATATGTGTAGATTTTTCGCCTTACAGAACACAGAACTGAAAATAAGATTTCAGGCCTTCACATTCCAGGTGAAGGACACTTGCTGGATTACATCACTCAAGCCTTGCCCAAGGCAGGAAGACACATTCCTGACCACAAATAAAAGATGCTGCAACCTAGGCGGGGCTATAGCAGGAAGAAGCAAAGATAGTTAATCTGAAATAGTTGGTAAATGGCAGGATAGGACACAATAGCATGGTAGAAACCACATTTTTGAGAAGAATGAGTGTGCAGAGTGATTTCACATGACTCTAGATCATTTGGGCAAGATTCTTCTGAAATTTTCCACTGTTATTGGTTACCCCTCCCTTGATCTTCCCAGTGCTATCTTCAAAATTTGTAAAACATCCAATATCGTGGAACCATGTGAAAATGCAACCATTCATGTGTAAGTACACCAAAATGCAACCATTCATGTGTAAGCGTTCGAAAATGCCTTTCTTTCCACACCCCATGCTATAAAAGACCTTTTAACCCACTAAGTGTGGTCAAAAACCTTGCTCTTGGGGCTAAAGAGCTTGTCGTTTTGACCACCGGATTACTTCCCTAATAAAGCCTCTGCTGATTGCATCCAGGTAAGGTTTCTTGTGAACTTTACATGGTGGAGATTTCCGGAGGCTTGAGGAAGTTTCTCCCGAGTATGGAGGTCTTCATATCCAGAGAGAGAAAAGAGCAGAAGGGCATGCAGAGAGAGGAGAAGAAAGTAGAGCATCCTGAGAGTGGAGAGAACAGAAGGGCATCCAGAAGGAGGAGAAGACAGAAGGGCATCCAGAGAGAGGAGAAGACTGAAGGGCATCTGGAGAGAGGAGAGAGCAGAAGGGCATCCAGAGAGAAGAGAAGACAGAAGGGAATCCAAAGAAAGGAGAGAACAGAAGGGCATTCAGAGAGAGGACAAGACAGAAGTGTCTCCAGGGAAGAGAGGACAGAAGGGCTTCCAGAGAGAAGAGAGAACAGAAGAGAATCCAAAAATAGGAGAGAAAAGAAGGTCATCCAGAGGAGGAGAAGACAGAAGTGAATCCAGAGAGAGGACAGAACAGAAGGGCATTCGGGGAGAGTGGAGAATAGATGGGCATCGGGAGAGAGGAGAAGACAGAAGGTCATCCAGAGAGAAGAGATGACAGAAGGGCATCCAGGGAGAGCAAAAGAAAAATAGGGAATCCAGAAAGAGGAGAGAACAGAAGTGCATCCAGAGAGAGGAGAATACAGAAGGGCATCCAAAGAAAGGAGAGGATAAAACGGCATCCAGAGAGAGAAGACAGAAGGGAATCCAGAGAGAGGAGAAAAAAAGGCATCCAGAGAGAGGACAGACCAGAAGGGCATTGAGAGCGATAGGAGACAGAAGGGCATTCAGAGAGAGGAGAAAACAGAAGGGCATCCAGAAAGATGAGAGAACAGAAGTGCATCAAGAGAGAGGAGAAGACATAAGGTTATCCAGAGAGAGGAGAGAACAGAAAGGCATCCAGAGAGAAGAGAATACAGTAGGGCATCCGGCGAGAGGAGAAGACAGAAGGTCATTCAGAGAGAGGAGATGACAGAAGGGCATCCAGAGAGAGGAAAAAATAGGGAATCTAGAAAGAGGAGAGAACAGAAGTGCATCCAGAGAGAGGAGAAGATAGAAGGGCATCCAAAGAGAGGAGAGGATAGAATGGCAACCAGAGAAAGGAGAAGACAGTAGGGAATCCAGAGATAGGATAGAACAGAAAGGCATCCAGAGAGAGGAGAGAACAGAAGGGCATCCAGAGAGAGAAGAAGAGAGAAGGGCATTTAGAGAGAGGAGATGACAGAAGGTTATCCAAAGAGAGAAAAAGAAAAACAGGGAATTCAGAAAGAGGAGAGAACAGAAGTGCAATCAGAGAGAGAAGACAGAAGGGCATCCAGAGAAAGCAGAGGATAGAATGGCATCCAGAGAGAGTAGAAGACAGAAGGGTATCCAGAGAGAGGAGGGAAAAAAGGGCATCCAGACAGAGGAGATACTAGAAGGGCATTGAGAGAGAGAGGAGAAGACAAATACTAATCCAGAGAGAGGAGAAAACAGAAAGGCATTTGGAGAGAGGAGGGAACAGATGGGCATCAGGAGAGAGGAGAAGACAGAAGGTCATCCATAGAGAGGAGATGACAGAAGGTCATACAGAGAGAGGAAAAGAAAAATAAGGAATACAGAAAAAGGAGAGAAAAAAAGTGCATCCAGAGAGAGGAGGAGAGAGAATAGGATCTGAAGGGAGGAGAGAACAGAAGGGCATCCAGAGAGAGGAGAGAACAGAAGGTCATCCAGAGCGAAAAGAAGACAGAAGGGAATCCAGAGAGAGGAGAGTACAGAAGGGCATCGTGAGATAGGAGAAGACAGAAGGGCATCCAGAGAGAGGAGAGCAAAGAAGAGCATCCACATAAAATAATACAGAAGGCCATACAGAGACAGGAGAAGACAGAAGAGCACCTAGATAGAGGAGAGAACATAAAGGCATCCGGAGAGAGGAGAGAACAGAAGGGCATCCAGAGAGAGGAGAAGACAGAAGGGAATCCAGAGAGGGGAGAGAACAGAAGGGCATCCAGAGAGAGGAGAGAACAGAAGGGAATCTAGAGAGGGGAGAGAACAGAAGGGCATCGGGAGATAGGAGAAGACAGAAGTGCATCCAGAGAGAGGAGAACAAAGAAGGGCATTCACATTAAATAGTACAGAAAGCCATACATAGAGAGGAGAAGACAGAAGGGAATCCAAAGAGAGTAGAGAACAGAAGGGCATTGGGAGAGAGTAGAAGACAGAAGGGCCTCCAGAGAGGAGAGGACAGAAGGGCATCCATAAAGAGAAGAGAACAGAAGGGCATCCATTTGAGTGGACAGAACAGAAGGGCATCCAGAGAAGGAGAAGAGAGTAGTGAATCCAGAGAGAGGAGAGAACAGAAGGGCGTTCGGAGAGAGGAGAGAATAGATGGGCATTGGGAGAGAGGAGAAGACAGAATCTTTTCCAGAGAGAGGAGATGACAGAAGGGCATCCAGAGAGAGGAAAAGAAAAATAGGGAATCCAGAAAGAGGAGAGAACTGAAGTGCATCCAGAGAGAGGAGAGAACAGAAGGGCATCCAGAGAGAGGAGAGGATAGAACAGCATCCAGAGTGAGGAAAATACATAAGGGAATCCAGAGAGAGGAGAGAACAGAAGTGCATCCAGAGAGAGGAGAGAACAGAAGGGCATCCAGAGAGAGGAGAGACCAGAAGAGCATCCAGAGAGAGTAGAAGACAGAAGGACATCCGGAGAGAGGAGAGAACAGAAGAGCCTACAAAAATAGGATAGAACAGAAGGTCATCACGAGAGAGGAGAAGACAGAAGGGAATCCAGAGAGAAGAGAGAATAGAAGGGCATCCAAGGAGAGGAGAGAAGAGAAGGTCATCCAGATAAAGGTGAAGACAGAAAGGAATCTAGAGAGGGGAGAGAACAGAAGGGCATCCAGAAAGAGGAGAGAGCAGAAGGGCATCCAGAGAGAGAAGACAGAAAGGCATCCAGAAAGAGGAGAAGAGAGAAGGCATCCAGATGGATAAGAGGACCGACAGGGATCCTGAGAGAGGATAAACAGAAGGCATTCATGGAGAGAAGAGAACTGAAGGGTATCCAGAGAGAGCAGAGAATAGGAGGGCATCCAGAAAGAGGAGAAGACAGAAGGGCATCAGGAGATAGGAGAATACATAAGGGCATCCAGAGAGAGGAGAGCTAAGAAGGGCATCCACATAAAATAGTACAGAAGGCCATACAGAGAGAGGAGAAAACAGAAGGGCATCTAGATTGAGGAGAGAACAGAAGAGCATCCAGAAAGAGGAGAGAACAGAAGGGCATCCAGAGAGAGGAAAATACAGAAGGGGATCCAGAGAGAGGAGAAGAGAGAAGGCATCCAATAGAGAAGAGGACCGACGGGCATCCTGAGAGAGGAAAGAATAGAAGGCATTCAGGGAGAGAAGAGAACAGAAGGGCATAGAGAGAGAAGAGAGGACAGAAGGGCATCTAAAAGAGCAGAGAACAGAAGGGCATCCAGAAAGAGGAGAAGACAGAAGGGCATCTGGAGAGAGGAGAGCAAAGAAGGGCATCCAGAGAGAGGAGAGAATAGAACGGCATCCAGAGAGAGGAGAAGACAGAAGGGAATCCAGAGAGAGGAGAAGTCAGAAGGGCATCCAGTGAGAGGAGAGGATAGAACGGCATCCAGAGAGAGTAGAAGACAAAAGGGAATCCATAGAGAGGAGAGAACAGAAGGGCATTCAAAGAGAGGCAAGACCAGAAGGGCATCCAGAGAGAGCAGAAGACAGAAGGGCAGCCAGAGAGAGTACAGAACAGAAGAGCATCCAGAAAGAGGAGAAAACAGAAGGTCATCAAGAGAGAGGAGAAGATAGAAGGGAAGCCAGAGAGAGGAGAGAACAGAAGGGCATCCAGAGAGAGGAGAGGACAGAAGGGCATCCAGAGAGAGGAGAGGACAGAAGGGAATGCAGAGAGAGAAGAGAACAGAATGGCATCGGAAGATAGGAGAAGACACTCTCCTCTCTCTGGATGCCCTTTCTGGTCTCTCCTCTCTCTGGATTCAACTCTATGTTCTCTTCACTTGTTTCCCTTCTTTTCTCTCCTCTTTCTGGATGCCTTCTCTTCTCTCCTCTTTCCGGATGCCATTCTGTCTTCTCCTCTATCTGAATGCCATTCTGGTCTCTCCTTTATCTAGATGCCCTTCTGTTCTCTCCTTTCTCTGGATTCCCTTCTGTCTTCTCCTCTCTCTGGATGACATTCTATCCTCTCCTCTCACTGGATGCCTTTCTGTTCTCTCCTCTCTCCGGATGCTCTACTGTCTTCTCCTTTCTCTGGATACCATTTGTCTCTCTCCTATTTCTGAATGCCTGTCTGTCTTCTCCTCTCTCTGGATGCCCTTCTGTCTTCTCCTCTCTCTCTCTTGATGCTCTTTTGTCTTCTCCTATCTCCCGATGCCCTTCTGTCTTTTTCTCTTTCTGGATGCCCTTGTGTCTTCTCCTCTCTCTGGATGCCCTTCTGCTCTCTCCTCTCTCTGGATGCCCTACTGTCTTCTCCTTTCTCTGGATGCTTTTCTGTTCTCTCCTCTCTCCAGATGCCCTTCTGTCTTCTCCTCTCTCTTGATGCCTTTCTGCTCTCTCCTCACTCTGGATGCCCTTCTGTTCTCTCCTCTCTACAGATGCCCTTCTGTCTTCTCCTCACTCTGGATGCCCTAGCGTTTTATCCTTTCTCTGTATGTCCTTCTGTACTCTCCTCTCTCTGGAGTCCCTTCTGTCCTTTTTCGTCTCTGGATTCCCTTCTGCTCTCTCCTCTCTCTGGATGCCCTACTGTCTTCTTTCTCTGGATGCTTTTCTGTTCTCTCGTCTTCCGGATGCCCTTCTGTCTTCTCCTTTCTCTGGGTGCCTTTCTGCTCTCTCCTCTCTCTGGATACCCTTCTGTTCTCTCCTCTCTCTGGATGCCCTTCTGTCTTCTCCTCTCTATGGATGCCCTTTTGTCCTCTGCTCTCTCTGGTTGCCCTTCTGTCTTCTCCTCCCTCTGGATGCCCTTCTGTCCTCTCTTCTCTCTGGATGCCCTTCTGTCTTCTCCTCTCTCCCTATGCCCTTCTGTTCTCTCATCTCACTGGCTTCCGTTCTGTCTTCTTCTCTTTCTGATTGCACTTCTGTTTTCTCCTCTCTCTGGATGACCTTCTGTCTTCTCCTATCACTGGATGAACTTTTGTTCTCTCCTCTTTGTGGATGCCTGTCTGCTCTCTCCTCTCTCTGGATGCCCTTCTGTTCTCTCATCTCTCTGGATTTCCTTCTGTCTTCTCCTCTCTCTGCATGCCATTTTATCCTCTCCTCGATCTGGATTTGCTCTGTCTTCTCCTTCTCTGAATGCCATTCTGTTCTCTCCTCTTTCTGGATGCCCTTCTGTTCTTTCCTCTATCTAGATGCCCTTCCACTCCTCTCTCTGTATGGCCTTCTGTACTATTTTATGTGGATGCCCTTCTTTCCCCTCCTCTCTCTGCATGCCCTTCTGCTCTGTCTTCTCTCTGGAGGAAATTATGTCTAATTCTCTCTCTGGATGCTCTTCTGTCTTCTGCTATATCCTGATGCCCTTCTGTCTTCTCTTTCTGGATGCCCTTCTGTTCTCTGCGCTCTCTAGATTCGCTTCTGTCCTCTTCTCTTCTCTGAATGCCCTTCTGTTCTCTTCTCACCCTGAATGCCCTTCTGTCCTCTCCTCTATCAGGATGCTTGTCGGTCCTTTTCTACACCTGGATGCCTCCTCTCTTCTCATATTTATGAATGCCCTTCTGTTCTCTCCTCTCTCTGGATGCCCTTTTTTATCCTCTCTCTGGATGCCCTTCTGTCTTCTCCTCTATCTGTATGTCCTTCTGCTCTCTCCTCTCTCTGATTGCCCTTCTGTTCTCTCCTCTCTCAGGATGCCCTTTTGTATTCTCCTCTCTCTGGATTCCCTTCTGTCTTCTCCTCTTTCTGGATGCCCTTCTGTCTTCTCCTCTCTTTGGATGCCTTTCTGCTCTCTCCACTCTCTGCATGCCCTTCTGTCTTCTACTGTCATTGGATGCCCTTTGTTCTATCCTCTCTCTGGGAGCCCTTCTTCCCTCTCCACTCCCTGGATGCCCTTCTGTCTTTTCCTCCCTCTGGATGCCCTTCTGTCCTCTCTTCTCTCTGGATGCCCTTCTATCTTCTCCTCTCTCTCTATGCCCTTCTGTTCTCTCATCTCACAGGCTTCCATTCTGGCTTCTTCTCTTTCTTGATGCACTTCTGTTTTCTCCTCTCTACAGATGACCTTCTGTCTTCTATCTCTGGATGCCCTTCTGTTCTCTTCTCTCTCGGGATTCCCTTCTGTCTTCTCCTCTCTCTGAATGCCGTTTTATCCTCTCCTTGCTCTAGATTCGCTCTGTCTTCTCCTTCTCTGAATGCCATTCTGTTCTCTCCTCTTTCTGGATGGCCTTCTGTTCTATCTTCTATCTAGATGCCCTTCTGTGTCTTCCTCTCTCTGTATGGCCTTCTGTACTATTTTATGTGGATGCCATTCTTTCCTCTCCTCTCTCTGCATGCTGTTCTGCTCTATCTTCTCTCTGGACAAATTCTGTCTCCTTTTCTCTGTGGATGCCCTTCTGTCTTCTGCTATATCCTGATGCCCTTCTGTCTTCTCCTCTTTCTGAATGGCCTTCTGTTCTCTGCACTCTCTAGATACCCTTCTGTCCTCTCTTCTCTCTAGATGCCTTTCTGTTCTCTCCTCTTCCTGAATGCCCTTCTGACCTCTAGTCTCTCTGGATGCCCTTCTGATCTCTCCTCTCTCCGGTGGCTCTTCTATCCTCTCATCTCTCTGGATGCCATTCTGTCTTCTCCTCTCTCTGGATGCCCTTCTGTTTTCACCTCCCTCTAGATGCCCTTCTGCCCTCTCCTCTCACGGGATGCCCTTCTGTTCTCTCCTCTCTCTGGATTCCCTTTTTGTTTTCTCCTCTCGATGGATGCCCTTTTCTTCTCTCCTCTCTCTAGATGCCCTTCTGTCCTCTATTATGTCTGGATGCCTCTCGGTTCTCTCGTCTCTCTGGATGCCCTTCTGTCTTCTCCTCTCTCTGGATTCCCATGTGTCCTTTCCTCTTTCTGGAGGCCCTTCTGCTCTCTCCTCTCTCTGGATGCCCTACAGTCTTCTCCTTTCTCTGGATGCTTTTCTTTTCTCTCCTCTCTCTTGATGCCCTTCTGTCCTCTATTCTGTCTGGATGGCTCTCTGTTCTCTCCTCTCTCTGGATTCCCTTGTGTCCTTTCCTCTCTGGATGCCCATCTGCTCTCTCTTCTTTCTGGATGCCCTACTGTGTTGTCCTTTCTCTGGATGCCTTTCTGCTCTCTCCTCTCTCTGGATGCCCTTCTGTTCTCTCCTCTCTCTGGATGACTTTCTGTCCTATCCTCTTTCTGGATACCTTTCTGCTCTCTACTAACTCTGGATGCCCTTCTATTCTCTCCTCTCTCCAGATGCCTTTCTGTCTTCTCCTCTCTCTGGATGCCCTTCTATTCTCACTTATCTCCAGATGCCCTTGTGTGTTCTCCTCTCTCTGGATGCCCTTCTGTCCTCTCCTCTCACTGGATGCCCTTCTGTTCTTTCCTCTCTCTGGATTCCCTTAGTGTCTTCTCCTCTTGCTGGATGCCATTCTCTTCTCTCCTCTCTCTAGATGCCCTTCTGTCCTCTATTATGTCTGGATGCCTCTCGGTTATCTCGTCTCTCTGGATGCCCTTCTGTGCTCTCCTCTCTCTGGATGCCCTTCTGTTCTCTCCTCTCTCGGGAAGCCCTTCTTAACTCTCATCTCCATGGATACCCTTCTGTCTTCTCCTCTCTCTGGATGGCTTTCTGTTCTCCTCTCTCTGGATGCCCTTCTGTCTTCTCCTCTCTTTGGGTGCCCTTCTGTATTCTCCTCCCTCTGGATGCCCTTCTGTTCTCTCCTCTCTCTGGATTCCCATCTGTCCTTTCCTCTCTCTGGAGGCCCTTCTGCTCTCTCCTCTCTCTGTATGCCCTACAGTCTTCTCCTTTCTCTGGATGCTTTTCTGTTCTCTCCTCTCTCCGGATGCCCTTCTGTTCTCTCCTCTCTCTGGATGCCCTTATGTCTTCTCCTCTCTCTGGATACCGTTTGTTCTCTCCTGTCTCGGGATGCCCTTCTTCCCTCCCCTCTCTCTGGATGCCCTTCTGCCTTCTCCACCCTCTGGATGCCCTTCTGTCTTCTCTTCTCTCTGGATGCCCTTCTGTCTTCTCCTCTCTCCCTATGCCTTTCTGTTCTCGCATCTCACTGGCTTCCATTCTGTCTTCTTCTATTTCTGGTTACACTTCTGTTTTCTCTTCTCTCCGGATGACCTTCTGTCTTCTCCTATCTCTGGATGCACTTCTGCACTCTCCTCTCTCTGGATGCCCTTCTGTTCTCTCCTCTCTCTGGATTCCCTTCTGTCTTCTCCTCTCTCTGCATGCCGTTTTATCCTCTCCTTGCTCTGGATTCGCTCTGTCTTCTCTTTTTCTGAATGCCCTTCTGTTCTCTCCTCTTTCTGGATGGCCTTCTGTTCTCTCCTCTATCTAGATGCCCTTCTGTCTCTTCCTCTCTCTGTATGGCCTTCTGTACTATTTTATGTGGATGCCCTTCTTTCCTCTCCTCTCTCTGCATGCCCTTCTGCTCTGTATTCTCTCTGGAGGAAATTCTGTCTCCTTCTCTCTCTCGATGCCCTTCTGTCTTCTGCTATGTCCAGATGCCTTTCTGTCTTTTCCTCTCTCTCGATGCCATTTTGTTCTCTTTTCTCCCTGAATGCCCTTCTGTGCTCTCCTCTCTCAGGATGCCCGTCAGTCATTTTCTACATCCGGATGACTCCTCTCTTCTCCTATTTACGGATGCCCTTCTTTTCACTCCTCTCTCAGGATGCCCTTTTATTTTATCCACTCTTTGGATGTCCTTCTTCACTCTCCTCTCACTGGATGCCCTTCTGTCCTTTCTGCTATCTGGATGCCCTTCTGTCCTCTCCTCTCACTGGATGCCCTTCTGTTCTCTCCTTTATCTGGATTGCCTTTTTGTCTTCTCCTCTATCTGGATGTCCTTCTTTGTTCTCCTATATCTGGATGCCATTCTGTCTTCTATTTTTTCTCGATGCCCTTCTGTTCTCTCCTCTCTTTGGATGCCATTTTGTCCTCTACTATCTCTGGATACCCTTCTGTTCTATCCTCTCTCTGAATGCCCTTCTGTTCTCTCCTCTCTCTGGATGCCCATGTGTTCTCTTCTGTCTCTAGATGCTCTTTTGTTCTCTCCTCTCTCAGGATGCATGTCTGTCCTCTTCTGGATATAGAAGCCTTCTCCAGAGAGAGGAGAGAACAGAAGGGCATCCAGAGAGAGGTGAAAACAGAAGGGCATCCAGAAAGAGAAGACAGAAGGGCATCCAGAGAGATGAGAGGATAGAAGAGCCACCAGAGAGAGGAGAGATCAAAAGGGCATCCAGATAGAGGAGAAGACAGAATGGCATCCAGATAGAGGAGAGGACAGAAGGGCATCCAGAGAGAGGAGAAGACAGAAAGGCATCTGGAGAGAGGAGAGAACAGAAGGGCATTCAGAGCTAGGAGAAGACAGAACTTCATCCGGAGAGAGGAGAGAACAGAATGGCATCCAGATAGAGGAGAGGACAGAAGGGCATCCAGAGAGAGGAGAAGACAGAAAGGCATCTGGAGAGAGGAGAGAACAGAAGGGCATCCAGAGCTAGGAGAAGACAGAACTTCATCCGGAGAGAGGAGAGAACAGAAGGACATCCAGAGAGAGGAGAGAGCTGAAGGTCATCCGGTTAGAGGAGAAGACAGAAGAGCATCCAGAGAGAGGAGAGAACAGAAGCCCATTCAGAAAGAGGAGAGAACAGAAGGGCATCCAGAAAGTTGAGAGAACAAAAGGGCATCCAGAGAGAGGAGAAGTCAGTAGGGCATCCGGAGAGAGAGAGAGAACAGAAGGGCATCCAGAAGAAGGAGAGAGCAGAAGGGCATCCAGAGAGAGGAGGGAACAGAAAGCCATCCAGAGAGATGAGAAGACAGAATGACATCCATGGAGTGGAGATTTCAGAAGGGCATCCAGAGAGAAGAGAGAACAGAAGGGCATGCAGAGAGAGGAAAAGACAGAAGGGCGTCCAGGGAGAGGAGAGGAGAGAAGGACATCCAGTGAGAGGAGAGAACAGAAGGGAATCCCGAGAGAGGAGAAGACAGAAGGGAATCTAGAATGAGGAGAGAATGGTAGGGCATCCAGAGAGAGGAGAAGACAGAAGGGCATCGGAAGAGAGGAGAAGACAGAAGGGCATCCAGAGAGAGGAGATTTCAGAAGGGTATCCAAAGGGAGGAGAAGACAAAATGGGTAAACAGAGAGAGGAGAGAAAAGAAGGTCATCAAGAGAGAGTAGAAGCCAGAAGGGAATCCAGAGAGAGGAGAAGACTTAAGGGCATGTAGAGAGAGCAGAGAACAGAAGGGTATCCAGAAAGAGGAGAAGACAGAAGGGCATCGGGAGATAGGAGGAGACAGAAGGGCTTCCAGAGACAGGAGAGGACAGAATAGCCTCTAGAGAGAAGAGAGAAAAGAAGGTCATCCAGCGAGAGGAGAGGTCAGAAGGGCATCCACAGAAAAGGGTAACAAGGCCATACAGAGAAAGGAGAAGACAGAAGGGCATCTAGATAGAGGAGTGAACAAAAGGTATGTAGAGAGAGGAGAGAACAGAAGGGCATCAAGAGAAGGAGAAGACAGAGCGAATCTAGAGAGTGGAGAGAGCAGAAGGGCATGCGGAGAGAGGAGAGAACAGAAGGGCATTGGAAGAGAGAAGAAGACAGGAGGTCTTCCAGAGAGAGGAGAGAACAGAAGTGCAACCAGAGAGAGGAAAAGACAGAAGGTCATCCAGAGAGAGGAGAGGATAGAATGGCAACCATAGAGAGGAGAGGATAGAAGAGCATCCAGAGAGAAGAGAGTGAAGAAGGGCATCCCGCAAGAGGATTGAAAATAAGGGCTTCTAGGGAAATGATAGAACAGAAGAGAATCCAGAAAAAGGAGAGAACAGAAGGGCATCCTGAGAGAGCAGAAGACTGAAGGACATCCAGAGAGAGCGGGTGACAGAAGGGCATGCGGAGAGAAGAAAAGACAGAAGGGCATCCAGAGAGAGGAGAGGACAGAAGGACATCCAATGAGAGGAGAGAACAGAAGGGAATCCCGAGAGAGGAGAATACAGAAGGGAATCTAGAGTGAGGAAAGAATGGTAGGGCATACAGAGAGAGGATAAGACAGAAGGGCACCGGAAGAGAGGAGAAGACAGAAGGGCATCCAGAGAGAGGAGATTTCAGAAGGGTATCCAGAGAAAGGAGAAGACAAAAAGGGAATCCAGTGAGAGGAGAGAAAAGAAGGGCGTCCATAGAGAGGAGAAGCCAGAAGGGCATCCAGAGAGAGGAGAAGACAGAAGGGCATCCAGAGAGAGGAAAGAGCAGAAGGGCATTTGGAGAGAGGAGAAGACAGAAGGGCATCAGGAGAGAAGAGAGAACAGAAGCACATCCAGAAAGAGGAGAGAGCAGAAGGGCATCCAGAGAGAAGAGAAGACAGAAGTGCATCCGGAGAGAGGAGAGAACAGAAGGGCATCCAGAAAAAGGAGAGAACAGAAGGGCATCAAGAGAGAGGAGAAGACAGAAGGGAATCCTGAGAGAGGAGAGAATAGAAGGAAATCCAGAGAGAGGAGAGAGCAGAAGGGCATCTGGAGAGATTCGAGAACAGAAAAGCATCCAGAGAAATGAGAAGACAGAAGGGAAGCTGGAGAGATGAGAGAACAGAAGGGCATAGGGAGAGAGGAGAAAACAGAAGGGCATCCAGAGAGAGGAGAGGACAGAAGGTCATCCAGATAGAGGAGAGCCCAAGAGGACATCCAGGGAGAGGAGAGGGCACAAGAGCATCCAGAGAAATGAGAAAACAGAAGAGCATCCAGAGAAATGAGAAAACAGAAGAGCATCCAGAGATAGGAGAGAACACAAGGGCATCCAGAGAAAGGTGAAAACAGATGGCAATCTATAGAGAGGAGAAGAGAGTAGGGCATCAGGAGAAATTAGAGGATAGAAGAGCATCCGGAGAGAGGGGAGATCAGAAGGGCAGCCAGAGAGAGGAAAAGATAGAAAGGCATCCAAAGAAAAGAGAGGATAGAAAGGCAAGGAGAGAGAGGAGAGGACACAAGGGCAATTAGAGAGATGAGAGATCAGAATATCATCCACAGAGAGGTGAGAAAAGAATGGCATTTAGAGAGATGAGAAAAGAGATGATCATACAGAGAGAAAATAGAACAAATGGGCATATAGAGAGATGAGAGGACAGAAGAGAATCTAGATAGAGGATAGAACAGAATGGCATCCAGAGAAAGTAGAAGACAGAAGGGCGTCCAGAGAGAGGAGAGGACACAAGGTCAGACAGAAACATGAGAGAACAGAAGAGCATCTATAGAGAGAACAGAACAGAAGGATATCTAGAGAGATGAGAGGAAAGAGGTGAATCTAGAGAGAGGAGAGAACAGAAGGGCATCCAGAGAGCAAAGAAGATAGAAGGGCTCCCAGAGAGAGGAGAGCACAGAAGGGAATCTGGAAAGAGGAGAAGAAAGAAGGAATCTAGATGGAGAAGAGGACAGACGGGAATGGTGAGAGAGGAGAGGACAGAAGGGTATCCAGGGAGAGAAGAGAATGGAAGGTCATCTGGACAGAGGAGAAGACAGAAGGGAATCCAGAGAGAGAGGAAAGAACAGAAGAACATCAAGAGAGAGGAGAGAACATAAGGGCAACCAGAGAGAATAGAGGACAAAAGGGCATGTAGAGAGAGGAGAGAACAGAAGGGAATCCAGAAAAAGGAGAAGACAGAAGGGCATCGGAAGATAGGAGAAGACACAAGGGCATCCAGAGAGAGGAGAGGACAGAATGACCTCCAGATAGAAGAGAGAGCAGAAGGACATCCAGAGAGAGGAGAGGGCAGAAGGGCATCCACAGAAAAGAATAATGGAGGCCATACAAAGAGAGTAGAAGACAGAAGGGCATCTAGATAGAGGAGAGAACAGAAGGGCATCTAGAGAGATGAGAGAACAGAAGGGCATCCAGAGAGTGGAGAAGACAGAAGGGCTTACAGAGAGAGGAGAGAACAGAAGGGCATCTGGAAAGAGGAGAAGAGAGAAGCCATCTAGATCTAGAAAAGGACAGACAGGCAATCTGACAGACGAGAGGACAGAAGGGCATCCAGAGAGAGAAGAGAACAGAAGGGCATCCAGAGATTGGAGAAGGCAGAAGGTTATCCAGAGAGAGGAGAGGACAAAATTGCATCCAGAAAGAGGAGAGAACAGAAGGGCAACCAGAGAAAAGAGTAGACACAATGGTATCAAGAGAGAGGAGAGGACAGAAGGACATCCCGAGAGAAAAGATAACAGCAGTGCATCCCGAGAGATTAGAGAACAGGAGAGAATCCAGAAAAAGAAGAGAACAGAAGCCTATCCAGAGAGAGCAGAAGACTGAAGGACATTCAGAGAGAGAAGAGAACAGAAGGGCATCCAGAGAGAAGAGAGAACAGAATGGCATCCAGTGAGACAAGAGAACAGAAGGTCATCTAGACAGAGGAGAAGACAGAAGGGTTTCCAGAGTGAGGAGAAAATTGTCGGGCATCCACAGAGACGAGAAAACAGAAGGGCTTCGGGAGAGAAGAGAGAAAAGAAGGGCATAGGGAGAAAGGAGAAGACAGAAGGTCATCCAGAGAGAGGAGAGAACAGAAAGGCATACAGAGAGAATAGAGGACAGAAGGGCATCTAGAGTGAGGAGAGAAGAGAAGGGCATCCAGAGAGAGGAGAAAAAAAGGGAATACAGAGAGAGGAGAGAACAGAAGGGCATCCAGAGATAAGAGAGGACAGAAGGGCATCCAGTGAGAGGAGAGTGAAGAAGTGCATCCAGAGAGAGCAGATGACAGAAGGGATCCAGAGAGATTAGAGAAGAGAAAGCCATCCAGATAGAGGAAAAGACAGGAGGGCATCTAGAGAGAGGAGAGAACACAAGGGCATCCAGAGAGAGGAGAGATCAGAAGGGCATACATGGAGAGGAGAGTTCAGAAGGGCATCCCCAGAGAGGAGAGAACTGAAGGGCATCCAGAGAGCAGAAAAGACAGAAGGGCATCCAGAGATAGGAGAGGACAGAAGGGCATCCAGTGAGAGGAGAGTGAAGAAGAACATCTAGAGAAAGCAGAGGATAGAAGGGATCCAGATAGAGGAGATAACAGAAAGCCATCCAGATAGAGGAAAAGAGAGGAGGGCATCTAGAGAGAGGAGAGAACTGAAGGGCATCCAGAGAGCTGAGAAGACACAAGGGCATCCAGAGAGAGGAGAGAACATAAGGGCATCCAGAGAGATGAGAGGACAAAAGTTCATGTAGAGAGGAGAGAACAAAAGGGCATCCAGAGAGAGGAGAGAAGAGAAGGGAATACAGAGAGAGAAGGAAATAGAAGCGCATGAAGAGAGAGGAGAGGACAGAAGGGCATCATGAGACAAGAGAGTACAGAAGGTCATCCAGAGGGAGGAGAAAACAGAATGGAATCCAGTTGGAGGAGAATACAGAAGGGCACCCAGAAAGAGGAGGAGACAGAATTTCCTCCAGAGGGAAGAGAGAGCAGAAGGGCATGAAGAGAGAGGAGAGGAAAGAAGGGCATCCACATAAAATAGTACAGAATGCCATACATAGAGAGGAGAAGAAAGAAGGGCATCTAGATATAGAAGAGAACAGAAGGGCATCCAGAAAGAAGAGAGAACAGAAGGGCGTCCAGAGAAGGAGAAGACAGAGTGAATCCAGAGAGATGAGAGAACAGAAGGGCATTTGGAGAGAGGACAAGACAGAAGGTCATCCAGAGAGAGGAGAGAACAGAAATGCATCCGGAGAGAGGGGAAGACAGAAAGGCATCCAGAGAGAGGAAAAGAAAAAAGGGAATCCAGAGCGAGGAGAGAACAGAAGGGCATCCAGAGAGAGGAAAAGACAGAAGGGAAGCTAGAGAGAGGAGAGAACAGTAGGGCATCAAGAGAGAGGAGAGAGTAGAATGGTATCCATAGAGAGGAGAAGACAGTAGTGCATCCTGAGAGAGGAGAGAACAGAATGGCATCCAGAGAGAGGAGAAAGTAGAAGGGCATCCAGAGAGAGGCAAAGACAGAAGGGCATCCAGAAAAAAGAGAATACAGAAGGGCATCGAGAGATAGGAGAAGACAGAAGGAAATCCAGAGAGAGGAGAGCAAAGAAGTGCATTCACATAAAATAGTACATAAGGCCATACAGAGAGAGCAGAAGACAGAAGGGCATCCAGAGAAGGAGAAGAGAGAAAAGAATCCAGAGAGAGGAAAGAACAGAAGGGTATTCAGAGAGAAGAGAGAACAAAAGGGCATTGGGACAGAGGAGAAGACAGAAGGTCATCCAGAGAGAGGAGATCATAGAAGGGCATCCAGAGAGAGGAAAAATAGGGAATGCAGAGAGAGAGGAGAGAACAGAAGTGCATTCTGAGAGAGGAGACTACAGAAGGGTATGCGGAGAGAGGAGGGAACACATGGGCATCCAGAAAGAGGAGAGAACAGAAGGTCATCAAGATCGAGCAAAAGATAGAAGGGAATCCAGAGAGAGGAGAGGACAGATGGACATCCCAAGAGAAGAAAGAACAGAAGGTCATCCAGAGAGATGAGAGAACAGGGGAGAAACCAGAAAGAGGAGAGAAGACAAGCCCATCCTGCGACAGCAGAAGACTGAAGGACATCCAGAGAGAGAAGGGGACTGAAGGTCAACCGGAGAGAGAAGAAGACTAAAGGGCATCCAGAGAAAGGAGAGGACAGAATGGCATCCAGTGAGAGGAGAGAACAGAAGGGCATCCCATGTTAGGGGAGAACTGAAGGTCATCCAGAGAGTGGAGAGAACAGAAAAGCATCCCAAGAGAGGGTAAGAAAGAAGGGCATACAAAGTGAGGAGAGAACAGAAGGGCATTTAGAGAGAAAAGAGAGCAAAAGGGCATCCAGTGAGAAGAAAAATCAGTATGGGATCCAGAGAGAGCCGAGAACAGAAGGGCATCAAGAGAGATGAGAGAGCAAAAAGGCATCCAGAGACAGAAGGAGACAGAAGGGCATCTGGAGAGAGGAGAGAACAGAAGGGCATCAAGACAGAGGAGAAGACAGAAGGGAAGCTGGAGAGAGGAGAGGACAGAAGGGCATCCGGAGAGAGGAGAGAGCAGAAGGGCCTCCAGAGAGTGGAGAAGACAGAAGGGAATACAAAGAGGGTAGAGAACAAAAGGGCATTCGGAGAGAGGAGAAGACACAAGGGCATCCAGAGAGGAGAGGACAGAAGGGCATCCAGAGAGAGAAGACAGAATGGCATCCAGAGTGAGGAGAGGATAGAACGGCATCCAGGGAGAGGAGAAGACAGAAGGGAATCCAGAAAGAGGAGAGAACAGAAGGGCATCTAGAGAGAGGAGAAGACAGAAGTGTATTCAGAGTGAGGAGAAAATTGTCGGGTATCCAGAGAGAAGAGGACAGAAGGGCATCCGGAGAGATGGGAGAACAGAAGGGCATAGGGAGAGAGGGAAAAACAGAAGGGCATCCAGAGAGAGGAGAGGACCGAAGGGTATCAAGAGAGAGGAGAGTACAGAAAGGCATCTAGAGAGACAAGGAAAAGAAAGCATCCAGAGAGAATAGAGGACTGAAAGGCATCTAGAGACAGGAGAGAAGTGAAGGGCATCCAGAGAGAAGAGAAGACAAAAAGAGAAGTCAGAGAGAGGAGAGAACAGAAGGGCATCCAGAGCGAGGATACGACAGAAGGGCATCCAGAGAGAAGAGAGATCAGAAGGGCATCCAGAGTGAGGAGTGGACAGAAGGGATCCAGAGAGAGGAGAGAACAGAAAGCCATCCAGAGAGAGGAGAAGACAGAAGGGCATCTAGATAGAGGAGAGAACAGATGTGCATCCAGAGAGAAAAGAGATCAAAAGGGCATCCATGGAGAAGAGAGGTCAGAAATGCATGCAGAGAGAGGAGAGAACATAGGGCATCCAGAGAGAGGAAAAGACAGAAAGTCACCCACAGTGAGGAGAGAAGAGAAGGAGATCCAGAGAGAGGAGAAAGTCAGTAGGGCATCCGGAGAGAGGAGAACACAGAAGGTCATCCAGAGAGAGTAGGGAAGAGAATGTTATCAAGTGAGTAGAGAAGACAGAAGAAAATCCAGAGCTAGGAGAGAACATAAGGGTATCCAGAAAGAATAGAGGACAGAAGGGCATGTAGAGAGAGCAGAGAACAGAAGGGTATCCAGAAAGCGGAGCAGACAGAAGGGCATTGAAAGATAGGAGAAGACAGAAGGGCATCCAGGGAGAGAAGAGGACAGAAAGGCCTCCAGAGGGAAGAGAGAGCAGAAGGGCATCCATGGAGAAGTGAGGACATAAGGTCATCCACAAAAAAGATTACAGAAAGCCATATAGAGAGAGGAGAAGACAGAAGAGCTTCCAGATAGAGGAGAGAACAGAAGGTCATCCAGAAAAATTTGAAGAGAGAAGGCATCTAGATGGTCAAGAGGACAGAAGGGAATCTAGAGGAAGTAGAGGACAAAAGGTAATCCAGGGTGAGAAGAGAACAGAAGGGCATCCAGAGAGAGGAAAGGACAGAAGTGCATCTAGAGAGAGTAGAGAACAGGAATGCATCCAGAAAAAGGAAAAGACAGAAGGGCATCCATAGAGAGGAGAGGACAGAATGGCAGCCAGAGATAATAAAGAGCAGAAGAACATGCAGAGAGAGGAGAGGACAAAAGGGCATCCACCGAAAAGAGTACAGAGTGCCATACAGAGACAGGAGAAGAGAGAAGGGCATTTAGATAGAGGAGAGAACAGAATGGCATCTAGAGAGGGGAGAGAACAGAAAGGGCATCTGGAAAGAGAAGAGAGAAGGCATCCAGATGGAGAAGAGGACAGATGGGCATCGTGAGAGAGGAGAGGACAGGAAGGTATAGAGGGAGAGAAGAGAACAGAAGGACATCCAGTGAGAGGAGAGGACAGAAGGGCATCTAGAGTGAGCAGAGAACAGAAGGGCATCCAGAAAGAGGAGAAGGCAGAAGTGTGTCAGGAGATAGGAGAAGAAAGAAGGGCATCCATAAAGAGTAGAGGATAGAATGGCCTCCAGAGGGAAGAGAGATCAGAAGGGCATCCGGAGAGTGGAGAGGACAGAAGGGCATCCACAGAAAAGAGTACAGGATAACATACAGAGAGAGAAGAAGACAGAAGGGCATCCGGAGAGAGGAGAGTACAGAAGGGCATCCCGAGAGATTTGAGAACAGGAAGGCATCCAGAGAGAAGAGAGAACAGAGAACAGAGAACAGAAGAGAATCCAGAAAGAGGAGAGAAGAGAAGGGCATCCAGCGAGAGCAGAAGACTGAAGGAAATCCAGAGAACTAAGAAGACAGAAGGGTATCCAGAGTGAGGGGAGGACAGAAGGACATCCAGAGAGAGGAGAGAACAGAAGGGAACCCAGACAGTGGAGAAGATAGAAGGGCATTCAGTGACAGGAAAAGACAGAAGGGCATACAGAGAGAGAAGAGGACAGATGGGCATCCAGTGAGAGGAGAGAACTGAAGGGCATCTAGAGAGAAGAGAAGACAGAAGGGTATCCAGTGTGAGGAGAAAATTGTCAGGCATCCAGAGACAGGAGAGACAGAACTGCATTGAGAGCGAAAAGAAAACAGAAGGGCATAGGGATAGAGGAGAAGACAGAAGGGCATCCAGAGAAAGGAGAGGACAGAAGGGCATCCAGAAAGAGGAGAGCACAGAAGGGAAGCCAGAGAGATAAGAGAAAAGAAAGGCATCCAGAGAGAAAAGAGGAGTGAATGGCATCTAGAGAGAGGAGAGAAGAGAAGGGCATCCAGAAAAATTAGAGGAGCAAAAGGGGATCCAGAGAGAGGAGAGAACAGAAAGCCATCCAGAGCAAAGAGACGACAGAAGGGCATCTTGAGAGAGGAAAGAACAGAAGGGCATCCAAAGAGAAAGAGATCAGAAGGGCCTCCATTGAGAGGAGAGGTCAGAAGGGCATCCAGAAAGAGGAAAGAACAGAAGGGCATCCAGAGAGAGGAGAAGACAGAAAGGCATCCACAGAGAGGAGAGAATAGAATGGTATCCAGAGAGTGGAGAAGACAGAAGAACATCCAGAGAGAGGAGAGAACATAAGGGCATCCAGAGAGAATAGAGGACAGAAGGGCATGTAGAGAGAGCAGAGAACAGACGGATATTCAGAAAGATGAGCAGGCAAAAAGGCATCGGGAGATAGGAGAAGACAGAAGGGAATCCAGAGAGAGGAGAGGACAGAATGGCCTCCAGAGAGAATAGCGATAAGAAGGGCATCCATAGAGAAGAGAGGACAGAAGGGCATCCACAGAAAAGTGTACAGAAGGCCATACAGAGAGAGGAGAAGACAGCAGGGCATCTAGATAGAGGAGAGAACAGAAGGGCATCCAGAGAGGGGAGAAGACAGAATGGCTTCCAGAGAGTGGAGAGAACAGAAGGGAATCCGGAAAAAGGAGAAGAGAGAAGGCATCTAGATGGAGAAGAGAACAGATGAGAATCCTGAGAAAGAAGAGGACAGAAGGGCATCCAGAGAGAAAAGAGAACAGAAGTGCATCCAGAGAGAGGAGAGGACAGAAGGGCATCTAGAGTGACCTGAGAACAGAAGTGCATCCAGAAAGAGGAAAAGACAGAAGGGCATTCGGAGATAGGAGAAGACAGAAGGGCATCCAGAGAGAGGAGAGGACAGAATGGCCACCAGAAAGAAGAGAGAGTGGAAATGTATGCAGAGAGAGGAGAGGACAGAAGGGGACCCACAAAAAAGAGTACAGAATGCCATACAGAGACAGGTGAAGAGACAAGGGCATCTAGATAGAGGAGAGAACAGAAGAGCATCTAGAGAGAAGAGAGAACACAAGGGCATCCTGAGAGAGAGAGAGAGGACAGAAGGACATCCAGAGAGAGGAGAGAACAGAAGTGCATCCAGACAGAGGATAAGACAGAAGGGCTTCCAGAGTGATTAGAGAACAGAAGGGCATCCCGAAAGAGAAGGGAGGAGGCATCCAGATGGAGTAGAGGACAGACAGGCATCATGAGAGAGGAGAGGACAGAAGGGTATTCAGGGAGAGAAGAGGACAGAGGGGCATCTAGAGAGAGCAGAGAACAGAAGGGCAACCAGAAAGAAAAGAAGGCAGAAGGGCATCGGGAGATAGGAGAAAACAAAAGGGCATCCATACAGAGGAGAGGACAGAAGGGCGTCTAGATTGAGGAGAGAGCAGAATGGCATCCAGAGAGAGAAAAAGAGAGAAGTGCATCTGGAGAGAGGAGAGAACAGAAGGGCATCCAGAGAGATGAGATGACAGAAGGGCATTCAGAAAGAGGAGAGGATAGAAAGACATCCTGAGAGGAGAGGACAGAATGACATACAGTGAGAGGAGAGAACTGAAGGGCATCTGGAGAGAGGAGAAGACAGAAGGGTATCCAGAGTGAGGAGAAAATTGTCAGGCATCCAGAGAAAGGAGAATACAGAAGGGCATCCAGAGAGAAAAGAGAACAGAAGGGCATAGGGATAGAGGAGAAGACAGAAGGGCATCCAGAGAGAGGAAAGGAGAGAAGGGCTTCCAGATAGAGGAGAGCATGGAAGGGCATCCAGAGAGATGAGAGAAAAGAAAGGCATCCAGAGATAATCGAGGACTGAATGGCATCTAGAGAGAGAAGAGAAGAGAAGAGAAGGATATCCAAAAAAGGAGAGGACAAAAAGGGAATCCAGAGAAAGTAGAGAACAGAGGGCCATCCAGAGAGAGGAGATTACAGAAGGGCATCTAGAGAAATGAGTGGACAGAAGGGCATCCAGAGAGAGGAGAGGGAAAAAGGCCCTCGAGAGAGAGGAGAGGACAGAAGGGATCCAGAGAATTCAGAGAACAGAAAGCCATCTAGAGAGTGTTGAAGAAAGAAGGGCATCTAGAGAGAGGAGAGAACACAAGGGCATCCAGAGAGAAAGAGATCAGAAGGGCATCCAGAGAGCAGAAAAGAAAGAAGGGCATCCAGAGAGTGTAAGGAATAGAATGGTATCCAGAGAGTGGAGTAGACAGAAAAACATTTAGGGAGAAGAGAGAAAATAAGGGCATCCAGAGAGAATAGAGGACAGAAGGGCATATATAGAGAGAAGAGAACAGAAGTGTATCCAGTAAGAGGAGCAGACAGTAGGGCATCTGGAGACAGGAGAGGACAGAAGGGTATCCAGAGAGAGGAGAGGACAGAATGTCCTCCAGAGAGAAGAGAGAGAAGAAGAACATCCATAGAGAAGATAGAACATAAGGGCATCCACAAAAAAGAATACAGAGGCCATACAGAGAAAGAAGAAGACAGAAGGGCATAAAGAGAGAGGAGAGAACAGAGGGGTATCAAGAGAGAGGAGAGAACAAAATGGCATCCAGAGAGAGGAGAGAACAGAAGGGTATCCAGAGAAAGGAGAAGACAGACGGGCCTCCAGAGAGAGGAGAGGACAGAAGAACATCCCGAGAGAAGAAAGAACAGAAGGGCATCAAGAGAGATGATAGTACAGGAGAGAATACAGAAAGAGGAGACAACAGAAGCCCATCCAGAGAGAGAAGGAGACTGAAGGACATCCTGAGAGAGAAAGGGACTGATCGGCATCCTGAGAGAGGAGAAGACAGAAAGGTATTCAGAGAGAGGAGATGACAGAATTGCATCCAGTGATAGGAGAGAACAGAAGGGCATCTAGAGAAAGGAGAAGACAGATGGGTATCCAAAGTGAGGAGAAAATAATCAGGCATCCAGAGAAAGGAGAAGACACAAGGGCATCTAGAGAGAAGAGAACAGTAGAGAATCCAGAACGAGGAGGAGAAAGAAGGGCATCCAGAGTGAGGAGAATATAGAAGGGCATCCAGCGAGAGGAGAAGGCAGAAGGGCATCCAGAGAGAGGAGAGGACAGAATGGCATCCTGAGAGAGTTGAGAACAGAAAGGCATCCAGAAAGAAGAGAGAACAGAAGAGAATCCAGAAAGAGGAGAGAACAGAAAGCCATCCAGAGAGAACAGAAGACTGAAAGGCATCCAGAGAAGGGAGAAGACAGAAGGGCATCCAGAGAGAAGAGATGACAGAAGGGCATACAGAGAGAGGAGAGGACAGATGGGCAACCAGAGAGAGGAGAGAAAAGAAAGCCATCCAGAATGAGGAGAAGGCAGAAGGGCATCCAGAGTGAGGGGAGAACAGAAGGGCATTCAGAGAGAGGAGAGAGCAGAAGGGCATCCAGACAGAGGAGAGAACAGAAGGGCATCCAGAGAGAATAGAGAACAGAAGTGCATCTAGAGAGAGGAGAGAAGAGAAGGGCATCAAGAGAGAAGAGAAGACAAAAAGGGAATCAAGAGAGAGGAGAGAACAGAAAGGCATTCAGAGAGAGGGAAGGACAGAAGGGCATCCAGACAGCGGAGAGGACAGAAAGGCATCCAGAGAGAGGATAGTTCAGAAGTGTATCCAGTGAGAGTAGAGGACAGAAGGGATGCAGAGAGAGGAGAGAACAGAATGGCATTCAGAGAGAGGAGAGAACAGAAGGGCATCCATGGAGATGAGAGCTCAGAAGGGCATCCAGAGATAGGAGAGAACAGAATGGCATCCAGAATGAGGAGAAGACTGAAGGACATCTATTGAGAGGAGAGGACAGAAAGGTATCCAGAGAGAGAAAAGAACAGATGGGCATCTAGAGAAGAGAGAACAGAAGAGAATCCAGAAAGAGGATAGAATAGAAGAGCATATAGAGAGAGCAGAAGACTGAAGGACATACAGAGAGAGGACAGAAGAGCATCCAGAGGGAGGAGAAGACAGAAGGGAATCCAGGGTGAGGGTAGAATTGAAGGGCACTTAGAGAGAGGAGAAGACAGAAGGTCATCTGAAGTGATTAGAGAACAGAGGGCATCCAGAAAAAGGATATGACAGAAGAGCATCCTGAAAGAGGAAAGAAAAGAAGGGCAGCCAGAAAGAGGAGAGAACAGAATGGCATCCAGTGTGAGGAGAAGACGAAAGGGAATCCAGAGAGAGGCGAAACAGAAGGGCATTCAGAGAGAGGAAAAGACAGAAGGGCATCCAGAGAGAGGACAGAACAGAAGGGCATCCAGAGAGAGGACAGAACAGAAGGGCATCCAGAGAGAGAAGAACACAGAAGGGCATTCAGAGAGAGAGAATAATACAGAAGGGCATCCAGAGAGAGGAGAGAACAGAAGGGTATCAAGAGAGATTAGAGGCCAAAGGGCATCCAGAAAGAGTAGAGAACAGAAGTGCATCCAGAGAAAGGAGAAGATAAAAGAGCATTCAGAGATAAGAGAGGACAAAAGGACATCCCGAGAGAAGAGAGAACAGAAGGGCATCATGAGAGATGATAGAACTGGAGAGAATACAGAAAGAGAAGAGAACAGAGGCCCATCCTGAGAGAGCAGAAGACTGAAGGACACCCTGAGAGAGAAGAGGACTGAAGGGCATCCAGAGATAGGAAAAGATAAAAGGGCATCCAGAGAGAGGTGAGGACAGAAGGGCATCCAAAGAGAGGGGAGAACAGAAGAGCATAGGGAGAGAGGAGAGAACAAAAGGGCATCACGAATGAAGATAACTGAAGGTCATCCAGAGAGAGGAGAGAGCAGAAGGGCATCCAGAGAGAGAGAGGAAGACAGAAGGGCATACAGAGAGAGACAAAACGACAGATGGGCATCCAGAGAGAAAAGAGAGCAGAAAGGGCATCCAGGAAGAAGATAGGACAGTAGAGCATCAAGAGACAAGAGAGGACAAAAGGGCATCCCGAGAGAGGAGAGGACAGAATTGCATCCAGTGATGGGAGAGAACAGAAGGGCATCCAGAGATAGGAGAAGAGAGAAGGGCATCCACAGAGAGGAGAGGACAGAAGGAAATCCAGAGAGAGGAGAGTGCAGAAGGGCATCCAGAGAGAGGAGAGGACAGAAGGGCATCCAGAGAGAGGAGTGTGAGGAAGGGAATCCAGTGAGAGGAGAGGAAAGAAGGTATCCAGAGAGAGGAGAGAACAGAAAGACTTCCAGAGAGAGGAGAAGACGAATGGAATGTAGAGAGAAGAGAGAACAGAATGGCCTCCAGAGAGAGGAGAGAACAGAAGGAGATTCATGGAGTGAGGAAGAAGGAAGGGCATCCAGGGAGAGGAGAGAACATAAAGGCATCCAGTGTGAGGAGAAGACAGAAGGGCATCCATAGAGAGGAGAGGACAGAAGGGCATTCAGAGTGAAGAAAGAACAAAAGGTCATCTAGAGAGAAGAGAACAGGAGAGAATCCATAAAGAGGAGAGAACAGGAGGGCATCCAGAGCGAGGAGAGAATATAAGGGCATCCAGCTAAAAGAAAAGACAGAAGGGAATTCAGGGAGAAGTAAGGACACAAGGGCATCCCGAGAGAGGTGAAGACAGAAGGGCATCCAGAGAGAGGAGAGAACATAAGGGCATCCATAAAGAGGAGAGAAGAGAAGGGCATCCAGAGAGAGGAAAGAAGAGAAGAGAATCCAGAAAGAGGAGATAACAGAAGGGCAACAAGAGAGAGCAGAAGACTGATGACATACAGAGAGAGAAGTGGACAGAAGGCCATCCAGTGAGAGGAGAGAACCAAAGGACATCCAATGAGATGAGAGAACAGAAGGGCATTCAGAGACAGGAGAAGACAGAAGGATAACCAGAGTGAGGAGAGAAATGAAGGTCATCCAGAGAGAGGAGAAGACAGAAGGGCATCTAAAGAGAGGAGAGGACAAAAGGGCATCCAGGGAGAGAAGTGAATAGAAGGGCATCCAGAGAGAGGAGAGGACCAAAGGTCATCGATAGAGACCAGAGAACACAAGGGAATCCAGAAAGAGGAGAAGACAGAAGGGCATTGATAGAGAGGAGAGAACAGGGCATCAGGAGAAAGGAGGAGACAGAAGGGCATCCAGACAAGGGAGAGGACTGAAGGCAATCGAGAGAGAGGAGAGGACAGAAGGGCATTTGGAGAGACTAGAGAACAGAGGGCATCCAGAGAGAATAGAGGGCAGAACAGCATCCAGAGTGATTAGGGTTCAGAAGGGCATCCAGAGAAAGGAGAAGACAAAGAGGAAATCCAGAAAGAGGAGAGAAGTGAAAGGCATGCAGAGAGAGGAGAAGACAGAAGGGCATTCAGAAAGAGGAGAGGACAGATGGGCATCCAGAGAGAGGAGAAAACAGAAGGGCATCAAGAGAGAGGAGAAGACAGAAGGGCATTCGGAGAGAGGAGAGAACAGATGGGCATCCAGAGATAAAAGAGGACTGAAAGGATCCAGAGAGAGGAGAGAAGAGTCAGCCATCCAGAGAGAGGAGAAGATGAATGACATCTAGAGAGAGGAGAGAACAGAACGGCATCCAGAGAGAGGAGAGAACAGTAAGGCACCCATGGAGAGGAGCGTTCAGAAGGGCATCCAGAGGTTTGATTGAACAGAAGAGCATCCAGAGTAAGGAAAGACAGAAGGGCATCCATAGAGAGGAGAGGACAGAAGGGCATCCGGAGAAAGGAAACAACAGAAGGGCACCTAGAGAGAAGAGAACAGAAGAGAATCCAGAAAGACAAGAGGACATAAGGGCATCCAGAGAGAGGAGAGAATAGAAGGGCATCCAGAGAAAGAAGAGTGCAGTAGGGCATCCAGGTAAAGGAGAGGACAGAAGGGCATCCAGAGATAGGAGAGGACAAAAGAGCATCCAGAGAGAGGAGAGAACAGAAGTGAATCCAGAGAGAGGAGAGAACAGAAGAGATTCCAGAGAGGAGAAGACAGAAGGGAATCCAAAGAGAGGAGACCACAGAAGGGATTACAGAGACAGGAGAAAACAGAAAGCCATCCAGAGTGAGAAGAAGACAAAAGCACTTCCGGAAAAAGGAGAGAAGAGAAGGGCATCCAGAAAAAGGAGAAAACAGAAGGGCCTAAAGAGAGAGGAGAGAGCAGAAGAGCATCCACAGGGAGGAGAAGACAGAATGGCATCCAGAGAGAGGAGAGAACAGAAGAGCATCCAGAGTGAGGAGAGAACAGAAGGGCATTCAGAGAGACAAGAGAGCATAAGGGCATCCAGAGAGAGAACAGGACAGAAGGGCATCCAGAGAGAGGAGAGCACAGAAGGGCATAACGAGAGAGGAGAGATTAGAAGGGCATCCAGCGAGAGGAGAAGGCAGAAGGGCGTCCAGGATAAGGAGAGGACAGAAGTGCCTCCCGAGAGAGGAGAGAGCAGAATGGCATCCAGAGAGATGAGAGAACAGAAGAGAATCCAGAAAGAGGAGAGAACAGAAGAGCATCTAGAGAGACCATCAGACTGAAGGACATACAGAGATAGAAGAGGAAAGAAGGGTATCAAGAGAGAGGAGAAGACAGAAGGGTATCCAGAGTGAGGATAGAATTGAATGGCATCCAGAGAGAGGAGAAGACAGAATGGCTTCTAGGGAGAGGAGAGAACCGAAGGGCATCCAGAAAGAGGAGAAGAGACAAGGCAACCAGTGTAGAACTGGACAGACGGGCATCCAGAGAGTGGAGAGAAAAGAAGGGCATCAAGGGAGAAAAGATAACAGAAGGGCATCCAGAGAGAAGAGAGGATAGAAGGGCATCTAGACAGAGCAGAAGACTGAAGGACATCTAGAGAATGAAGAGGACATAAGGGCATCCATAGATAGGAGAAGACAGAATGGCTTCCAGGGTTAGAGAGAATTAAAGGGCATGCAGAGAGAGGAGAAGTCAGAATGGCTTCTAGAGAGAGGAGAGAACAGAAGGGCATCCAGAGAGAGGAGAGGACAGAAAGGCTTCAAGAAAGAGAAGAGAACAGAAGGGCATCCAGAGACAGGGGAGGACAGAAGGGCATCCACAGAAAAGAGAACAGAAGGCCATCCAGATGGAGGAGAATACAAAAGGGCATCTGGATAGAGGAGAGAATAGAAGGGCATCTAGAGATAGCAGTGAAAAGAAGGGAATCCAGAGAGAGGGGAGGACAGAAGGGCATCCAGAGAGAATAGAGGACAGAAGGACATCCAGAGAGAGGTGAGCACTGAATGGCATCCGGATAGACGAGAGAACAGAAGGGAATCCAGAGAGAATAGAGGACAGAAAGGCATATAGAGAGAGGAGAGAAGTGAAGGACATCCAGAGCAAGGAGAAGACAAAAAGGGTATCCATAGAAGAGAGAATAGAAGGGCCTTCAGAGAGTGGGGAGGACAGAAGGGCATCCAGAGAGAGGAGAGGTCAGAAGGGCATCCAGAGAGAGGCGTGTGAGGAAGGGCATCCAGTGAGAGGAGAAACAGAAGGGCATCTATAGAGATTAGAACAGAACAGAATACAGAAAGAGGAGAGGACAGAAGGGCATCTAGAGAGAGGAGAGAATAGAAGGGCATCCAGCGAATAGAGGAGGCAGAAGGGCATCCAGGGAAAGGAGAGGACACAAGGGCATCCTGAGAGAGGAGAGAAGAGAAGGGCATCCAGAGAGATGAGAGAAAAGAAGAGAATCCAGAAAGAGGAGAGAACAGAAGGGCACCAAGAGAGATCAGACGACTGAAGGATATCCAGAGAGAGAAGAGGACAGAAGGGCATGGAGAGAGATGAGAATACGGAAGGGCATCCAGAGAGAGGAGAGGACAGAAGGGCATCCAGAGAGATGAGAGAAAAGAAGAGAATCCAGAAAGAGGAGAGAACAGAAGGGCACCAAGAGAGATCAGATGACTGAAGGATATCCAGAGAGAGAAGAGGACAGAAGGGCATGGAGAGAGATGAGAATACGGAAGGGCATCCAGAGAGAGGAGAGGACAGAAGGGCATCCAGTGAGAGGAGAGAAGAGAAAGGCATCCAGATAAAGGAGAAGACAGAAGGTTATCCAGAGTGAGTAGAGAATTGTAGGGCATCCAGAGACAGGAGAAGACAGAAGGGCATCAGGACAGAGGAAGGAACAGAAGGGCACCAGGAGAGAGGAGAAGAGAAAAAAAGGAACAGAAGCTTCTCCAGAGAGAAGAGAACAGAAGAGAACCCATAAAGATGAGAGTACAAAAGGGCATCCTGAGAGAGGAGAGAATAGAAGAGCATCCAGAGAGTGGAGAAGACAGAAGGGCATCCAGAGAGAGGAGAGTACAGAAGGGCATGAGGATAGGGGAAAGGACAAAAGGGCATCCAGGGAGAGAAGTGAATAGAAGGGCATCCAGAGAGAGGAGAGGACAGAAGGCCATCAAGAGAGACCAGAGAACACAAGCAAATACAGAAAGAGGAGAGAACAAAAGGACATAGGGAGAAAGGAAGAGACCGAAGGGCATCCAGACAGAGGAGAGGACTGAATGGAATCGAGAGAGAGGAGAGGACAGAAGGGCATCTGGAGAGATGAGAGAACAGAGGGCATCCAGAGAGAATAGAGGACAGAAGGGCATCCAGAGAGAGAAGAGAACAGAAGGGCATCCAGAGAAAGGAGAAGACAAATAGGGAATCCAGAAAGAGGAGAGAAGTGAAAGGCATCCAGAGAGAGGAGAAGACAAAAGGGCATTCAGAAAGAGGAGAGGACAGATGAGCATCCAGAGAGAAGAGAGAGCAGAAGGGCATTCAAAAAGAGGAGATGACAGAAGGGAATCCAGAGAGAGAGGAGAGAAGAGAAAGCGATCCAGAGTGAGGAGGAGACAAAAAAGCATCTAGAGAGAGGAGAGAATAGAAGGGCATCCATACAGAGGAGAGAGCAGAAGAGCATCCAGAGATAGGAGAAAAGAGAAGAGCATCTGGAGAGAGGAGAGAACAAAAGGGCATTCAGAGAGAGAAAAGGACAAAAGGGCATCAGAGAGAGTAGAGAACAGAAGTGTATCAAGAGAGAGGAGAGGACAAAAGGGCATCCAGAGAAAGATGAGGACACAAGGGCATCCAGAGATGTGACAGAACAGAAGGGCATCCAGAGAGAGGAGAGGACAGAAGGCAATCGAGAGAGAGGAGAAGGCAGTAGGGCATCTGTATCAACAAGAGAACAGAGAGCATCCAGAGAGAATAGAGGACAGAAGGGCATACAGATAGAGGAGAGAGCAGAAGGGCATTCAGAGAAAGGATAAGACAGAAGGGCATCTGGAGACAGGAGAGAACAGAAGGGCATCCACAGATAGGAGATAGCAGAATGGCATCCAGAGAGAGGAGAGGATATAAGGGCATCTGAAGTGAGGAGAGAACAGAAGGGCATGCAGAGAGAGGAGAGAACAGAAGGCTATCCAGAGAGAGAAGAGAACACAAAGGCATCCAGAGAGAGGAGAATACAGAAGCGCATGCAGAGAGTGGAGAGAACAGAAGGGCATCCACGGAGAGAACACAAAGATGGAATCGATAATGAGGAGAGAACCGAAAGTCATCCAGAGAGAAGAAGACAGAAGAGCATTCAGAGAGAGGACAGAACAGATGGGCATCCAGAGGGAAGAGAGGGCAGAAAAACTTCCAAAAATAGGAGAGGACAGAAGTGCATCCAGAGATAGGAGAGAACAGAAATCCATCCAGAGTGAGGAACAGGCAGAAGGGCATCCAGAGAGAGGAGAGAACAGAAGGGCATACAGAAAGATGAGAGAACAGAAGGGCATTCATAGAGAGGAGAAAACAGAAGGGAATCCAGAGAGAGGAGAGAACACAAGGCCATTCGGAGAGAGGAAAATACAGAAGGGTATCCAGAGAGAGGACTGGACAGTAGGGCATCGGAAAGAGAAGAGAACAGAAGGGCATCCAGGGAAAGGAGAGAACCGAAGGGCATTCAGAGAGAGAAGAGGACACAAGGGCATCCAGAAAGAGGATAATACAAAAAGACATCCAAAGAGAGGCGAGGACAATAGGACATCCCGAGAGAAGAGAGAACAGAAGGGCATCCAGAGAGATGATGGAACAGGAGAGAATACACAAAGAGGAGAGAACAGAAGTCCATCCAGAGAGAGCAGAAGACTGAAGGACATCCTGAGAGAGAAGAGGACTGAAGGGCATCCAGTGAGAGGAGAAGACAGAAGGGCAACCAGAGAGAGGAGAGGACAGAATTGCATCCAGTGATGGGAGAGAACAGAAAAGCTTCTAGAGAGAGGAGAAGACAGAAGGGTATCCAGAGTGTGGGAAAATTGTCAGGCATCCAGAGAAAGTAGAAGACAGAAAGGCATATAGAGAGAAGAGAACAATAGAGAAACCAGAATGAGCAGAGGACAGAAGGGCATCCAGAGAGAGGAGAGAATAGAAGGGCATCCAGCGAGAGGATAAGGCAGAAGGTCATCTGGAGAGAGGAGAGAACAGAAGGGCATCCAGAGAAACAAGAAGACAGAAGGGAAGCCGAAGAGATGAGAGAACAGAAGGTCATAGGGAGAGAGGAGAAGACAGAAGGGCATCCAGAAAGAGGAGAGAAGAGAAGGGCATCCAGAGAAAGGAGAAGACAGAAGGGAATCCAGAGAGAGGAAAGAACAGAAGAGAATCCAGAAAGAGGAGAGAACAGAAGGGCATCCAGAGAGAGCAGAAGACTAACGACATACAGAGAGAGAAGAGGTCTGAAGTGCATTCAGTGAGAGGAGAGGACAAAAGGACATTTAATGAGAGGAGAGAACAGAAGGGCATTCAGAGACAGGAGAAGACTGAAGGCTATCCAGAGTGAGGAGAGAAATGAAGGTCAAACAGAGAGAGGAGAGAATAGAAGGGCATCCAGCGAGAGGAGAAGGCAGAAGGTCATCCTGAGAGAGGAGAGGACAGAAGAGCATCCGGAGAGAGGAGAGAACAGAAGGGCATCCAGAGAAACGAGAAGACAGAAGAAAAGCCGAAGAGATGAGAGAACAGAATGTCATAGGGAGAAAGGAGAATACAGAAGGGCATCCAGAGAGAGGAGAGGACAGAAGTGCATCCGGATAGTGGAGAGGACAAAAGGGCATCCAAGGAGAGAAGTGAATAGAAAAGCATCCAGAGAGAGGAGAGGACAGAAGGGAATCTAGAGAGATCAAAGAACACAAGGGAATCCAGAAAGAGGAGAAGACAGAAGGGCATCAGTAGAGAGGAGAGAACAGAAGGGCATCGGGAGAAAGGAGGAGACAGAAGGGCATCCAGACAGAGGAGAGGATTGAAGGGAATTGAGAGAGAGGAGAGGACAGAAGGGCATCTGGAAAGACTAGAGAACAGAGGGCATCCAGAGAGAATAGAAGACAGAAGGGCATCCAGATTGAGAAGAGAACAGAAGGGCATCCAGAGAAAGGAGAAGACAAAGAGGGAATTCAGAAAGAGGAGAGAAGTGAAATGCATCCAGAGAGAGGAGAGAACAGAAGGGCATTCAGAAAGAGGAGAGGACAGATGGCCATCCAGAGAGAAGAGAGAGCAGAAGGGCATCCAAGAAGAGGAGAGGACAGAAGGGTATCCATAGATAAAAGAGAACAGAAAGCCATCCAGAGTGAGGAGAAGGCAGAAGGGCATCTGGAGAGAGGAGAGAACAGAAGGGCATCAAGAAAGCAAAGAGGACAGAAAAGCATCAAGAGGGAGGAGAAAACAGAAGGGCAACCAAAGGAAGGAGAGAGCATAAGGGGATCCAGAGAGAGGAGAAGATAGAAGGGCATCTGGAGAGAGGAGAGAACAGAAGGGAATCCAGAATGAGGAGCGAACAGAAGGGCATACAGAGAGAGGAGATGACAGAAGGGAATGCAGAGAAAAAAGAGAACAGAAGGTTATCCAGAGAGATGAGAGAACAGAAGTGCCTCCAGAGAGAGGAGAAGACAAAAGGGCATCCAGAGAGAGGAGAGAACAGAAGGGCATCCATACAGAGGAGAGAGCAGAAAGGCATCCAGAGAGAGGGGAAAACAGAAGGGCACCCGGAGGGAGGAGAGAACAAAAGGGCATTCAGAGAGGGGGAAAGTACAGAAGGGCATCAGAGAAAGTAGAGAACAGAAGGGTATCAAGAGAGGGGAGAGGACAAAAAGGCATCCAGAAAGAATAGAGGACAGAAGGGAATCCAGAGAGAGGAGAGAACAGAAGGGCATCCAGAGAGAGGAGAACACAAAGATGGAATCGAGGGTGAGGAGAGAACCTAAAGGCATCCAGAGAGAGAAGAAGACAGAAGGGCTTTCAGAGAGAGGACAGAACAGATGGGCATCCAGAGGAGAGAGCAGAAAAACTTCGAAATGAAGAGAGGACAGATGTGCATCCAGAGAGATGAGAGAACAGAAAGCCATCCAGTGTGAGGAGAAGGTAGAAGGGCATCCGGAAAGAGAGAGCAGAAGGGCAACCAGAGAGAGGAGAAGACAGAAGGGTATAAGGAGAGAGGAGAGGACAGAAGGGCATCTGAAGAGAGGAGAGAACAGAAGGGCATCCAGAGAGAGGAGAATACAGAAGCACATCCAGAGAGAGGAGAGGACAGAAGGGCACCTGGAGTGATGAGAGAACAGAGGGCATCCGGAGAGAATAGAAGACAGAAGGGTATCTAGAGAGAGGAAAGAACAGAAGCGTATCCAGAGATAATAGAACACAAAGATGGGATTGAGAGTGAGGAGAGAACCGAAAGGCATCCAGAGAGAGAAGAAGACAGAAGGGCATTCAGAGAGAGGACAGAACAGATGGGCAGACAGAGAGAGGAGAGAGCAGAAAAACTTCCAAATGAGGAGAGGACAGAAGTGCATCCAGAGAGATGAGAGAACAGAAAGCCATCCAGAGTGAGGAGAAGGCAGAAGGGCATCCAAAGAGAGGAGAGAACAGAAGGGCATCCAGAAAGAGGAGAGGACTGAAGGACACATAGAGAGAGGAGAGAGCAGAAGGGCATCCAGAGAGAGGAGAAGACAGAAGGGCATCCGGCGAGAGGACACAACAGAAGGGCATCCAGAGATAGGAATAGGAAAAGGTTATCCAGAGAGAGGAGAAGACAGAAGAGCATCCAAAGAGAGAAGAGAACAGAAGGCATCCAGAAAAAGGAGAAGACATAAGAGCATCTGGAGAGAGGAGAGAACAGAAGGGCATCCAGAAAGAGGAGAAAACAGAAGGGCATCCAAAGAGAGAAGAAGACTGAAGGGAATCCAGAGAGAGGGGAGAACAGACGGGCATTCGGAGAGAGGAAAAGACAGAAGGGCATCCAGGGAGCAGAGTGGACAGAAGGGCATTGGAAAGAGAAGAGAACAGAAGGGCATCCAGAGAGAGGAGAGAACAGAAGGGTATCCAGAGAGAGAAGAGGACACAAGGGCATCCAGAGAAAGGAGAAGACAGAAGGGCATCCAGAGAGAGGAGAGTACAAAAGGACATCCTGGGAGAATAGAGAACAGAAGGGCATCCAAAAAGATGATAGAACAGGAGAGAAAATACAAATAGGAGAGAACAGAAGCCCATCCAGAGAGTGCAGAAGACTGAAGGACATCCTGAGAGCGAAGAGGACTGAAGGGCATCTGAAGAGAGGAGAAGACAGAAGGGCATTCAGAGAGAGGCGAGGACAGAATTCCATCCAGTGATGGGACTGAACAGAAGGGCTTCTAGAGAGAGGAGAAGACAGAAAGGTTTCCAGAGTGTGGAGAAAATTGTCAGGCATCCAGAGAATGGTGTAGACAGAAAGGCATATAGAGAGAAGAGAACAGTAGAGAATCCTGAATGAGCAGAAGACAGAAGGGCATCCAGAGAGTGTTGAGAACAGAAAGACATCCATAGAGAAGAGAGAACAGAAGAGAATCCAGAAAGTGGAGAGAACAGAAGACTGAAGGACATCCTGAAAATGAAAAGCACATAAGGGCATCCCAAGAGAGGATAAAACAGAAGGTTATCCAGGGAGAAAAGGGAACAGAAGGGCATCCAAAGAGAAGAGAGTACAGAAGGGCATCTAGAGAGAGCAGAGAACAAAAGTGCATCCAGAAAGAGGAGAAGACAGAAGGGCATCCAGATAAAGGGGAGGAGAGACGGGCATTAAGAGAGAAGAGAGAACAGAAGGGAATCCAAAAAGAGGAGAGAACAGAAGGGCATCTAGAGAGATGAGAAGACTGAAGGACATACATAGAGAGAAGAGGACAGAAGGGCATCCATAGAAAGGAGAAAACAGAAGGGTATCCAGAGTGAGGATAGAATTGAAGGGCATCCAGAGAGAGGTGAAGACAGAAGGGCTTTCAGAGAGATGAGAGAACAGAAGGGCATCCAGAAATGGGAGAAGAGAGAAGGCATCCAGATGGAGAAGTGGACAGACGGCTATCCAAAGAAAAAAGAAAACAGAAGGGCATCTAAATAGAGCAGAGAACAGAAGGCCATCCAGATAGAGGAGAAGACAAAAGGGCATCTAGATAGAGGAGAGAACAGAAGGGCAACCAGAGAGAGGAGAGAACAGATGGGCAGCCAGAGAATGGAGAAGACAGAAGTGCATCCAGAGAGATGATAGAACAGGAGAGAATACACAAAGAGGAAAGAACATAAGCCCATCCAGAGAGAGCTGAAAACTCAAGAACATCCTGAGAGAGAAGAGGAATGAAGGGCATCTGGAGAGAGGAGAAGACAGAAAGGCATCCAGAGAGATTAGAGGACAGAATTGCATCTAGTGAGAAGAGAGAACAGAAGGGTATCCAGAGAGAAGATAACAGAAGGACATCCTGAGAGAGGAGAGAGCAGAAGGCTATCCAGAGGGAGGAGAAAATAGAAGGGAATCCAAAGAGAGGAGAGAACAGAAGGGCATCCAGAGAGAGGAGAAGACAGAAGGGCATACAGAGAGAGAGAAGAGGACAGATGGGCATCCAGAGAGAAAAGAGAGCAGAAGTGCATCCAGAGGGAGGAGAAGACAGAAGGGAATCCAAAGAAAAGAGAACAGAAGGGCATCCAGAGAGAGGAGAACACAAAGAGGAAATCGAGAGTGAGGTGACAACCGAAAGGCATCCAGATAGAGGAGAAGACAAAAGGGCATTCAGAGAGAGGACAGGACAGATGGGAATCCAGAGAGAGGAGAGAGCAGAAAAACATCCAAAAAGAGGAGAGGAAAGAAGGGCACCCAGAGATAGGAGAGAACAGAAAGCCATACAGAGGGACGAGAAGGCAGAAGGGCATCCTGAGAGAGGATAGAACAGAAGGGCATCCAGAAAGAGGAGAGGACAGAAGGGCATACAGAGAGAGGAGAAAGCAGAAGGGCATCTTGAGAGAGGAGAAGACAGAAGGGCATCTGGAGAGACGAGAGAACAGAACGGCATCCAGTGATAAAAGAGATGAGAAGGGCATCCAGAGAGAAGAAAAGACAGAAGTGCATCCGAAAAGAGGAGAGAACAGAAGGGCATCGAGAAAAAGGAGAAGACAGAAGGGCATCAGGTTAGAGGAGAGACAGAAGGGCATCCCGAGAGAGGAGAGAACAGAAGGGCAACCAAAGAGAGGAGAAGACTGAAGGGAATTCAGAGAGAGGAGAGAGAAAAAGGGCATTCTGAGAGGGGAAAAGACAGAAGGGTTCCAGCGAGAGGAATGGACAGAAGGGCATCAGAAAGAGAAGAGAACAGAAGGGCATCCAGAGAGAGGAGAGAACAGAAGGGTATCCAAAGAAAGAAGAGGACACAAGGGCATCCAGAGAGAGGCGAATAGAGAAGGGCATCCAGAGAGAGGGGAGAACAGAAGGGTATCAAGAGAGAGGACAGAACAAAAGGGCATCCAGAGAGAGGAGAGAACAGAAGTGCATCCAGAGAGATGATAGAACAGGAGAGAACACATGAAGAATAGACAACAGAAGGCATAGGAGAGGCAAGAAGAACATCCAGAGAGATGGGAGAACAGAAGGGCATCCACAGAGAATAGAGGACAGAAGGGAATGTAGAGAGAGGAGAGAAGAGAAGGGCATCCAGAGAGAGAAGAGAACAGAAGGGCATACATAGAGTGAAGACAGAAGGGCAGCCAGAAAGGAGAAGACAGAAGAGCATCTGGAGAGAGAGAGCACAGAAGGGCATCCATTGAGAGTAGAGAACATAAGCGCAGTCAGAGAGAATAGAGGACAGAAGGGCATGTAGAGAGAGCAGAGGACAGATGGGTATCCAGAAATATGAGAATACAGAAGTGCATAGGGAGAGAGGAGAAGACAGAAGGGCATCCAGAGAGAGGGGAAGACAGAAACACATCTACAGAGAGGGGAGAACAGAAGGGCATCCAGAGAGCAGAGAAGATAGAAG
>NW_023046508.1:0-51758 GCF_011762505.2 Arvicanthis niloticus
ATTCCAAACTTATAACGCTTATGATTAACATTATTTTAAAAAAAATGTATAAATGCAAAAAGGAAAAGGGGGCATGTGATAGGGGTTTTCTAAGAGGGGTGGGGGGGAATGGGGAAAGGGGAAGGCATCTGAAGTGTAAATAAAATATCTAATAAAAAAAGATATCCAATAAAAAATATGTGGAATAAAAAATATTCAATAATAAAAATATCCAATAAAATACATCCAATATTAAAAATATTCAATAAAAAATAAATCAATGAAAAATCAAAAATATTAAAAGTGTCTCCTACAGTAGTAGGATGTAAATAAATGTAATTTTAAAAACTTGCATTTAAATATTTTTTTAGAAATTGGCTGAAAATAAGAAGAGAAAATGATTGTGTTCCAAAAAGCATACTTAAAATTACACAAGCCACACACATTTATATAATTGATATAAATGGTATAATTGATAAAATTGATAATTGATATATTGATATAATTGATATAATTTATATAACTTTATATAACTCATATAATTTATATAAGTAATATAATTGATATATTTTAATGATGTTATATAATTTATCTAATTATTACAATTTATCTAATTTATATATTTTATAGAATTTGTAGAATTTGTACAATTTATAGTATTTCAAATAATTTATATAATTTGTATAATTTCATAAAATTTACATATACTATATAATTTTATAATGTATATATCTTATATAACTTATGTAATGTATATAAATTTATGAAATTTATAAACATTATACAGTATTTACTTGCATATAAGTGTATATATATATAAACATGGCCACTGTCAACACCTAATGATATTGATGTGTTCTTTATAGTCGTATTTACATCATATTTATATTATATATTTGCATTATACATCTATGATATATGTTTACATTATCATTATATTTACATTATATTTTTAAAATATATCTATATTATATATTTATATTATACTAATATTATATACTTACATTATATTTATATTATATATTAGCAGTATCATTCTATTTATGTTATCATTATAATAAAAATTATAATGAAATATTACAATAGTAAACTATAATAAACTAAAACAATAAAAATAATAAATAAATGAATAAATCAATATAAATTCATTATATATTATATTCATGATAAATATCAGGAATGAATACATTTATAAAAATAAATATATTATATATAATATAATAAATAAATATACATATATGAATAAATATTCATAATAATTATGATGAATGGATTAAATTTATTATATATAATATGTAAAATATATTCTATTTATTGCACATGTAATAAATATAAATAAATACATATATAAATAAATATACATTATATCCATAATAAATATAATAAATAACTTAATATTCTTGTTTAATATATAATAAATATATAAATTATATGCATAAATGAATATATTATCTATCAAATATATAATAAATATAGTATATGTAAATATATTGCATATATTACATATATTATACATGATTAATACAATAATATGTATAAATAAATATAAAAGTGATATTCATTAAGTAAACATAGGTATGAAATCCACTCTTTGACTTGTTCATAACAGGGTAAAGGAATCCATATTTTTTTCATCAAACACTTGATTAGTAAAAAATAAATTCTTGAATTTGCTAACAGTTATTATCTTTATGATATGTATAATATACACAATATATTTACATATATTTATTTATTGTATTTATCGTATATAATTAATATATAATAATGATATATAATAATAAATTTAGGTGATTATATATCATTTATATGATATTTATCATTTATATAATTCATATAATTTGTAAAACAAATCCCTGTTTGGTAATTTTGAAGATATTCGTAAAAAACTAGTGATGAAATTTAAAATAAATATAAAATAAATGATGAAAAGAGGCATAAGGAAAATTTGATTAAAATGATGAAAATCACACAGAAACATATAGGAAACAATTGAAAATGTTGTAAAATAATTCCTAGAAAAATTGAAGACTGACATGGAAGAGATTTCTTATGATGCCCTGGGGCATCGGTGTCCTGTGGGCAGAGACTTAAACCAGGAAGGGGCTTTGGAGGTTAGGGTTATAAACGATCGTGGTATTTTTGTTTAAATGAACAACTACTATGAAGTCATTCAACAAACCCAAGTTGGTAGATGGAGGGTCCAAGGCATTGTGGGAGGCGTGGAAAGGGGGCAGTGCCTTGTGAAGGGCAGGGTCTGGGGTGAGGGGCCCCGGCTGCAGAGGCCATTGCTTAAAAGTAGTTGTGGTATTTTCTTTTAAAAGAGCAACTACTACAAAGTCAATGAGAAAATAAATGCTCGTGATAAAACAATAATAGGGGTGGGGTCTTGGGGTGATGTGTGTGGCTGAGGGTGTGGTTTGGGGATTATACAGGGGCGTGATCTTTGCAGGATCATGGTGAGCAAGGCCAGGATTTCAAAACGTTTTTATGTTTTTTATTTAAATGAGCAACTACTATGAAGTCAATCCAAAAACATGGGGAAAAGATGGTGAAAGCCGAGGGGTTAGGAGCCTGGCCTCGTTGTTTGGTGTAGCCCAACATCACAAGGACATAGCCTCACTGACACCCCACCCCCCAAAGCCATCTCCATCTGGATGATATAACTGCTCTTCTCAGACACCATGACCTGGTACAAACAGCTATTGTGAGTGGGGACTGACTGACGTCACCTCCAATGACGCACTGACCCCGCCCTGGCCTGCACATCCACAGGAGTCAGAAGTCAAAGGATGAAAAGTTCAGCTATACCAACGTTGTGACCACGCCCACCATGAGGGCAGGGCCCCAGGTGGGCGGGGCCCAGGCACCCAACATTTCATAGTGTTATGGAATGTCTGCCCATATACCCTGTGATCAAGCCACGCCTTCAATGACTAAGACACACCCTTGTGATTAGCTCAGCCCTCAGTGACCAAGATATACACTGATGAATAAACCACGCATATCCACCAAAAAAGCCACACCCATGAAGATTAAGCCACACACCAATGAATAAGCCATACCCCGATGGCTAAGCCACGCCCCTAATACTAATATAAAAATAATACTATAATATGTTAATATTAATTAAAAAATAATATCAATAGTAATGAAATAATAATCAAATAATAGTATAACATTAATAAAATATTAATATCACTAATGAAAATATAGAAATTTATTCAAATAAATACTAATACTATTAGTTATGATATAAAAATAAAATAATATTAATACAAAAGATATTGATAATAATGAAATAATAATAAAAATATTATATAAATAAATTATATATGATAAATAAATAATATAAAAAATTAAATAAAATGATAAATAAAATATATATAATAAACAACTATAATAAATAAATAATATAATATATAAAATATAGTATACATATATTATATATTATAACATAATATATAAATAAATAATAATAACAGTAAAATAATGATAGTAAATTGAAATAATAATAATCATAAAATAATAACAATAATAAAAATTTATAAAAATATAATTATGAAATATGTATAATATTGATAAAAATATTTTAAAAAACAATAAATATTAGGGATAACAAATAATAAGATAATAATATTAAAATACTAATATTACTAATAAAATGAAAATAATAATGACAATAAAACTATAACAATATAATATTACAAAAATAATCATAAAATAATAACATAATAAAATAAAAATAAAATTATACTAAAAATAATGAAAAAATAATAGCTCTATAATAATAGAATAAAATAATATGATATGGTAATAAAGGTAACACTCATATGATAATGATATTTAAAATAAAATTATAATAACATAGTAATAATATAACAATAATAATAATTTAATAAAATAATATGATAATATAATAATATTAGTCATTAAATAATTAAATAATAAAATAATAGTAATTGAAAAATGTAATACTAATGTACTATAATAAAATAATTATGAAATTATTATAATAATATGATTATGACATAGCATAACATAATAATAATATAATATAATAATACTATAAAATAACAAAACTGATGTTAAATTAGTCATAATAATAACCATAATAATAATAATAATAATAATAATAATAATAATAATAACAACAATAAAGACTTTTTGAATTTTGAGGAACTGTTGTGTCTCTGGAAGGTCTGTACTTCATCATACATGAAAGCTTATAAATATCCTTGTTCTATTATAATAATAATATAATAATTGTAATACTAATCATGTTTAAAATAATATTAACAAGATAATAAAAATTAATATTGATACTAATGTAGTCAAGTAATATTAAAAATTGAAATAATACTATAAAATAAAACTAATAAAAATAATATTAAAAATATTAATATAACGGTAAAATAATAATAATAATTAAATTTGTATGATGTTTGAATAAAGTAAAAAGATTAGAGCTGGCTACATGGCTGTGTTTGTGTCAATAATTATAAGCTGCAAATTGTAATAATAATAATAATAATAATGAAAAATAATAAGATTAATATAGTAATATTAATATAATCATAATAACAAAAATAATACTAATAATATTATTAATATAATTGTAATAAAACACTATGAACAATAATATTAATATATTGGCAATAATAACAATAATAAAATAATAACAATTAACTCTGTACAACTTTAGATTAAAGTAACTAGGGTGAGCTACCTGGGTGTCAGCCTCCTGACAGAAGCCACAGCCCATGATAGCTGAGCATCAATCTCTGTCTTAGACAAAGGAAAGGATTTTGACTTAAAAATTATTTTAGCCGGGCAGTGGTGGCTGACAAATTTAATCCCAGCACTTGGGAGGCAAAGAGGCATGTGGATTTCTGAGTTCAAGGCCAGCCTGGTCTACAGAGTGAGTTCCAGGACAGCCAGAGCTTTGCATGTAAAAATGTTTGGAAAATTGAGACACTATTGAAAATTAGTGAAAAAATTAAGATAAATATAGAAAAAATTGTTAGAAAATATAAAACATTTGTAGAAAAATTTTGGTTAAACTGAAGACAAATATAAAAAAAAATATCAAAACTTGATAGTGTTTGTAGAAAAATCCCTTGAAAAAAATTCAAGTTTGAAAAAAATTAATTAGAAAATTGATGATAATTTAAGAAATATTTGTGAAAAAATTAAATATTTGAATGAAAAAATGTTTGATAAAATTGAGACATGTTTTTTAAAATTAATAAAAATAATTATGAGAAATATAGAAAAAAATGTTGAAAAAAATGCAAAATATTTGTGAAAAATTTTGGTTAAAATTAACACTAAAATAGACAAAAAGTATGAAACTATTGAAAATGTTTAAAGAAAAATCCCTAAAAAATTCAAGATTGAAATGGAAAAATTGATTAGAAAATTGAAGATGATTTTAAAAAAATTTCAGAAAAAATTGAACACTTGTATGGAAAAATATTTGCTAATATTGAAGACATTGTTTTAAAAATTAATGATAAACAATAAGATAAATAAAGAAAATTTGTGGAAAATACATATATTATTTTTGGTAAATTTTGGTTAAAATGAAGGCAGATATAGAAAATTGTATAAAAATATTGAAATTCTTTATAGAAAAATTATTAAAAAAATTTAAGATCGACATAGAAAAATTCAGTAGAAAATTGAAGATGAAAAGAAAACTTTACAAAAAGTTAAATATTTACATAAAAATATTTGATAAAATTGGAACATTGTTTTAAGAATTAGTGATTAAAACTTAAGACAAATATAGAAAAAATAAAAATAAATAAAATGTGGAAAATTTTGGTTACAATGAACATAAAGATAATTAAAAATTATTTAAATATTGAAACAATTTGCAGAAAAATTTTTAAAAAATAAAGATTTATTGACAGGGAAAATTTATTATGTTATAGAAGATGATTTTTAAAAAATAGGAAAAAAATTTGATTTAAATGAAGAGAAATATATAAAAAGATTGAAAATAGCGAAACTGTTTGTAGAGAAAACCTTAAAAAATTGATGATTGATTGACATAAAAAATTCATTTAAAAAGTGAAGATGGTTTAGGAAAAATTTGGGGAAAAATTAAATATTAGCATGGAAAAATGTTTGATAAAATTAAAGGAATTATTTTAAAAATTAGTGATAACAACATAAGTATAGAAAAATAGTTGAAAAAATATGCAGTGGTCAAAAATTATTTGTTAAAATGAAAACAAATACCAAAATAGTGTGAAAATATGGAATCTGTTGTAAAAAATAACTCCCTAAAAAATTCATGATTGACATGGAAATGTCAATCCCATGACATCCATGACATTTATGTGATGTTATATCCATGATTTATACCCATGTAAACTCTTGTCATACCTATGATGTCATATACTTGATGTGACACTCATGTCTTACCCAAAATGTCATACCTGTAATGTCAGACACATGAGTTAACAATTGTGATATCATACCTATAATACATACCCATGTCATCCCATGTCACACTCATGATATACCTGTGATGCCACACCTGTGATTTCACACTCTTGATGTCATATACATGATGTCACATCTGTGATATCATGCCCATGATGTCATAACTCAAGACTTTTTCAAAATTTAAACAGATCATCATTCTAGTCAAAAAACATAATAAAATATTAATAAATAAAATAACAAAAATAATAACAACAATAAATAGAGTGCACACCAACCTTTAGCTAATAGAGTATTGATCATGAATATTGATCATAGATGACGAATGCTGAATCAGGAATAACTTTTATTTGTTTATTCATGTATCTATTTATTTGTTATTTATCTATACATTTTTTTAATAAATCAAAGCAATCAAATTCATTTGGTTTGAATGAGAAATCACACAAGGAGACGGTCATATGTGACCAACCAATGTATATACACTGTCCTATGGCTGAAGCTTATTATATTATAATCTGAAAATGGGTGATGGCCATGAAGAAATTCAATATATGCTTATTTATTATTATATAATATTATGTATATATTATATTAAAATGATATATTAATGTTAGTATATAATGTTTTAATATATACTAATAATATAAAATATAATTTGCTAAAATATGCTAAAATATGATACATTTCATATATCTTTATTTAATATTGCATATTTTTTGACAATTCATTTACAATGCTTTTCAGAAATAATTACAATGAACAAATTTAATGTATTCTTTTTCATTATTGGATAATACATTATAATATATTAATAGTAGTATATAATACAGTAATATAATAATTGCCCCAGTTCCATGGGGCATTGAACTGGGCTCAGAAGGCCTGAAAGAGAGAACTGGGGGGGGGGTGAGCAAACAAAAATCCGACAGCATGTGTATATATGGAAAGTGTAGAGGATAGTAGAAAGTTTATAGGTAGGTAGATAGGTAGGTAAGAAAAAAATGGATAAATAGATAGACAGACAGATACATACATACATACATACATACATACATACATACATACATGCATAGATAGTCACTTAGGTAGGTGCATAGCCAGGCAGTTGTTATGCTGAGGGAGTGAGCACTAGGAGATAATGTTTGAAGGCACATTGAGAATTTCCAATGGGCACCCTCAGAGGACCTTGATGTGAATCCTTCTAAGAGGAGTTGGTGAGGGAAGGAAATGTGCTGCAGGGATCCTGGTGGGACAAATGGTCAATGGTCACTGTGCTTTGTGTCTAGGTGTCTGTCATCTTCGGTTCACTTGAATCCTTTCAGACAGCTCTGAGTGGTATAAGTGCCTAGATCCTGCACAGGTAGGTAGGTGGGTGTGTACTAGAATACAGAAAGAAGGATTCATGGTGAGAGTGACTTGGGGACTTTGGAGGAAAGAAGGAGAGCAAATTGTCCCCTGAGTGCTGCATGGTGTTTGGTAAAGTGCTGGGGTGTGGTGGAGGTGGCGTGGAGTGTTATAGAGAGGAGAGAAATTGTGAGGGAGCTGGAAGTAGCTCATAATGGTTGCCTGGATTTCTAGTCAGTTGCCTAGAGATGCTTACTTGGTAAGAGCTTAGAATTGGGGGCCCGATGCCAGGGCCTGGATGTCAATGAGGCAGGTTGGGATGGAATATTCATTTCTTCTTCTGATATGTACTTGTCCTGAGCTCAGGGTGCTAGGTGGCCTGCAGGCAAGATTGTGAAAGTGGGCAGCCAGCCCCTCTGTGTCTCTGAGGTGGACAGATGACTGGATGACTTTATGGAGCAGCATCTACCAGAACTCATATTTAGGGATACCTGAGATACCAAACTGTGTGCCCAGGTAAGTAGACCAATGTTTTCGGGGGGGTGCATTCATTTCATCTCCCACCATAATCTGGGCTCAGGCCAGGAAAGCTGAAGGCCTCAGGAAAACACAGAGAATCCCACCCATTGCCCTGGGTCCAGTGCAGAGCCTCTGGCTGCTAGGTGAGAAACCAATGTTGGGCCTTGTGCCCCATGGAAAAGGTTGGTTCCAAATCCCCACATCATGTAGCCTCTGTTCAACTTCCCCTGTTCCCTGAGATCTCCATTCTACCACCTGGGTACCCTTTCAGCCAAGGGTCATTCTGAGAGGGCCTTCTTGTCTGGGTGTCTTGACATGGCAACTTGAGAGAGTATGCCCAGAAACCACAGAGTTTCATCCCCAAGAAAAGAACTCCGTGTCAGCTTTTAATGACCCACCATTTGGGCAAGGTCAGGTAGGCAGATGCTGGATGTATCTCTGGGCCAGATCCAGTCCAAGTGTCCTAGCTGAAAACTGAAGAGAAGGGGCGTTTGTTCCTGAGGCTCTGCCTCTAGGGTTCAGATTGGCAAGGGGTTTAGGTGGGACTCTCACAGGATCTTTTGCAAGTACCTGCTCACACCTCTTAATGCTTGCAACCCTTCTGATGTGGCTGGCAGGTCCCCTGCAGTTAAGGAGTGACCCTTCCTACTCTGCCATGCACAACCTCCTGTTCCCCGACACTTATGCATCCACATCCATATTCCTGAACCATATAGGCAGGAGAGAACATTCACACACAGAGGTGCTTGTGTGTGATTGTACATAAACACACACACACACACACACACACACACACACACCATTCAACAACAAATAAAACCATAGTTTAGACATTCTCAGTGTCCTGCATGGACACCCATCACTGGAGAGTGGAAACCCAATTACCTGACCAGGTTGTTGGAAACTGGTGGCAGCTGGTTGGCATTTTTTACTTCAGGAAGGGGAGAGGGAGAGTGCCCATGCAGCCTGAAAGTTGGCGTTCTCAGTGCTCTACTCCCATGAAGCAGAATTGTTTTGAGGATTCCTTGTGCACATCCCTGTGCCTCTCTGAACATGGTGGCATAACTTCTTGGGAGAGACTCTATTCTGGCTGCACAGGTGGGACTAGAGGCTCCTGAGGGCTTCTTGACCTAGCAGAGGCCTCTGAGCAAGCAGGGTCCAGCTGACCAAAGAACAAGGCCTATACCACCAGGTTTGGCTAGCCTGACTCATGAAGCACAGGCTCCCAGGTCCTGAATGCAGTGCAGGAGGACATCTTAAGTTTTACAGAGTTACATGACCTCTCTACACAGGCATCTGCAGACAGGCTGCATCTGGGTTATTGTGGGTGACTTGTCCTGCCCATCCGTGTTAATCAGAGTAGTACTGGTACTTCTTGCTTTCGTTTGAGGGTCACCCGGTGCTTCCTTATAGGATGTAATCCGTACCACCACCTCCTCTTGTTCCTAACACACAGAGAATCAGGGTTTGGGGACAGGCTATTCTAATTTTCTGAGCTGTCTTAGCATCTCAGGGCTCAGAAGCTTTTGTCACCAGATATCCTTAAGCAGTTAATATCCTCCCTGCCAACTCCAGCCCTACCTCTCCCTTTTTCTATGTCAAGAGTTGTTATCTCTGGATTTCCTTTTTTTTAAAAAAAATAAATTATTCTCTTCTGGAGCTGTGCTTCAGGTGAAGACAGGAGTTCCAGGCTTTTCAGGAAATCACTCATGTCCCCAAAACCCTTCAATTGTCTGGAAGGCTCCACTATCGTCCTATGCAAGCAATCTCATGGCATGCCCCAAGGGGTCAAGGAGCCTAGGTAGTGTCTTGGCTCAGGGTCAAAGTGGGTAGAAACAGCCAGAGTATGCTGTGGTCCTTAGGGTGTCCATAACAGCCCAGGCTGACAAGGAAACATCCAGGCTGGGTCCCTTGAAAACCTCCTGGCTCTGATGCCTGACACACAAACAGGTAGCAAAATCTGGGATTCTTCTGACTATATTACCTTCCCTATCATCCAGAGAGGTGAGACAAAATAAAGGAACAAAAGACACCTGTCCTTTTCAGCCATGTCCAGGAAGAATTGCCATTCTGCCATTTCTGGAAGAATTGACATGGTTCTGGAATTAACAAATGGACAGTCTCAGATCCCAGAAAACTGAAGGACAAGAGTTTCTCCCTGTCTCTGTCTCTGTCTCTTTCTCTATCTCTGTATTTGTGTCTCTGTCTGTCTGTCTGTCTGTCTGTCTTCTCTCTCTCTCTCTCTCTCTCTCTCTCTCTCTCTCTCTCTCTCTCTGTCTCTCTTTGTCTCTTTCTGTTTATGTCTCTCTTTCTCTTTGAGTGTGTGCTTATGTGTTTGTATGTCTGGTGTTTCTATGTATGTATTCACTGTGAATCCTCAAGTGAGAAAAATAGGACCTTAATGGCCCTAAAACAGGTCCATTTTTGACCTTGGTGTATCATTTCTTATGGTCTTGAACTAAGCATTGTCTGGGAAGGCCTGGTTTGGAGGTAGGGGAACCCTATAAGCCTGTATGTGTGCCCAGGCCATAGCTCAGGTTGGCACAAGGTTTAGAAAGACTTAAAGAAACAACAGAGGAATTGTTCCTTATGGTACTCTCTGTCTTAGTGTATGAATGAGATATTGCTTAGCAATAAATAATATGGAGAGTGGCAGGACCCTCCCTTCCTTGGAATTGCAGGCTGTGCACCTCTGAGAACTCAGAGCAAGCCTGCCTGGATAGAAAAAGCTCTCTTGTTTGTTTCAAAGCAGATGCCTCCAGGAGGCTTGGTTGAGAGGTAGAAGTGGAAAGCAATGGCAAAATTCTCTCCGGGAGATTGTTAGAGGGGTCTTCTTCCACCAGCTGTGACTTAAGCTCTCAACAGTGCAGTGGTTGACCTCTGGAGACTCTCAGTGCTCATGAAAGAAAGGCTTGCTGGGGGATATTGAAAAGCATTTCACCCATGAACATGGTATTCATCATCTGGTAAACAGAGAAGCCCTTCTTCCCTAGAAAATTTATCTGGACATATATATATTGGCATGTCAAAAGGAGATAGTAGAAAATGTGTAAAACAGTAGGTAGGTAGATATGTAGTTAGGTAGGTAGGTAGTTAGGAAAAAAGATAAATAGATAGATAGATAAATATATAGATAGATAGATAGATAGATTGATACATAGATAGATGATACATAGATACATAGATAGATGATACATAGATACATAGATAGATGATACATATGTAGGTGAATATCCAGGCAGTTGTTATCTTGCTCTGGTAGTGAGCACTTGGAGAGAATGTTTGAAGGTACATTGAGAATTTCCAATGGGCTCCCTCAGAGGACCTTGTCGTGAATTGGTCTAGGAGAAGTCTGTGAGGGGAGGAAAAATGCTGCAGGGATACTGGTTGGCCAAGTGATAAATACTCATTGTGCTTTGTGTCTAGGTGACTGTCATCCTTGGTCCACTTGAATCCCTTCAAACAGGTCTGAGTTTCATGTGTACCTAGCCCCTGTACAGATAAGTAGGTTGGTGTGTAATAAGATACAGAAAGAAGTATTTATGGTGAGAGTAACTTGGGGACTTTAGAGGAAGGAAGGAGAGCAAAGTGTCCCCAGAGTGCTGCATGGTGGTTGGTGAAGAGCTGGGGTGTGGTAAAAGTGGGGTGAAGGGTTAGAGAGAATGGAGAGATTGTGATGGGGCTGGAATTAACTCATAATGGTTGCCTGGGTTCCTGGTCGCCTGGAGATGCTTACTAGGTAGGTGCTTAGAATTGAAAGCTTGAGGTCAGGGCCTTGTTGTCAAGGGGGAAGGTTGGGATGAAATATTCATTTCTTCTTTTGACATGTCCTTGTCCAACGCTGAGCTTGCTAGATGTCCTGCAGTTGAGATTGTGGAAGTGGGTGGACAGCCCTTATGGGCCTCTGAGGTGGATGGATGACTGGTTAACTTTGTGGGGCAGCATCCACCAGGACTCATATTGAGGGGTACCTGAGATACCAACTTATGTGCCTGGGTAAGTAGACCAAGGCTTTCAGGGTTTGCGGGGCATTTTTAACCGCCAACTGCATTCTCGGCCCAGGCCAGCAAAACAGGAGGCCTCAAGGACACACAGAGTAGCCCATTCATTGCCCGGGGTCCACTGCTGAATCTTCTACTGCCTGTTGAGAAGCTAGTGTTGGGGCTAGTGTCTCATGGAGGGGGTTGGTTTCCCAGCCCCACCACGTGAGGCCTCTGTTCACATTCTCATATGTGCCCAGCTCTCTGACACCACCACCCAGGTGCCCTACAAGACAAGGGTCATCCTGGAAGTGTCTTATTGGCTGGCTATCTTGACCTGGAAACATGAGAGAGTGTCCCCAGGGACTGTGAAGTCGGCATCCCCAAGAAGAGAACTGGCTGTCAGCTTTAGTGTGCACCTGGGTGGGCAGGGTCAGGCAGGCAAGTGCTGGATCAATCTCTGGGCTTGCCCTAGTCCAAGTGACCTGACTGTGCACTGAGTAGGTGAGGTCAGCTCTTGGTCCTCAAGACCAGGAGTTTGTTTCTAAGGCTCTGCCCCTGGGGTCCAGATTGGCATCAGGTTTAGATAGAGCTCCCAGGGGATCTTTTGTAAGTACCTGCTTATAACTTTAGTGTTTGCTAACCTGCCAGATTCTTCAGTGGCTTGCAGGTGCCCTGATGTTAAGTAGTACCTCTGATGGGTGACCCTTCAATCTTCAGTATGCACAACCTCCTGCTCTCAGAGATTTAAGCACCCACATTAACATTCCTGAACTTTATCGGTAGGAAAGAACACATGCACACACAGAGGTGCAGGAGCATCCTTCCTTGTGAGCACACACACATACAGGGTAACACACATACACACACACAGAAACAAACACACACAAAAACACCATGCAACACCATACAGAATCATAGCTTAGGCATACCCAGTGTCCTACATGAACACCCACATCTGGGCAGTGGAAGCTCCAGTGCTTGCCCATGTTTCAGCAGCTGGTGGCAGCTGGTTGGCATCCTTTGCCTCAGGAAGGGCAGAAGGAAAGCTCCTATGCAGCGTGAAAGTTGGAATACTCCATGCTCTACTGCCATCAAATCAAAATGTTTTGAGGTTTCTGCCTGCACATGCCTGCGAATATCTGAACATGGCTGCAGACCTGATTTGGTAAGAGCCACTCTATTCTGGTTGCACAGGTGGGACGAGGGGCTCCTAAGGCCTTCTAGACTCAATAGAGGACTGTGAGTGAGCAGGATCCAGCTGAATAGAACACAGGGACTGCGATTCAGGGTTTGGCTAGTCTGACTGAGGAAGCACATCCTGCAGGTCCTCAGTGCAGTGCAGGAGGACATCATAGGTTTTACAGTGTTACAGGACCCCTCTCCACAGGCAACTGCACCCAGAGATGCATCTGGTTCCTTGTATGTGACTTGTCATTTTCATTCCTGTTCATCATAGTGTCCCCCGTGTGTTTGTTTGAGGCTGCGCAACAGCTGCCTTACAGGATGTCTTTCCTACCCCAAGACTCCTTGTTAGTAACAAACAAAGAGTCAGGGTGTTGTTTCAGGCTACCCTGTTTCTCTGAGCTGTCTTTACATTTTAGTCTTTGGTAGATTTTGTGGACAGATATTCTTAAGCAGATAACGTTCTCCCTGTACAACCCCAGCCTCATCTTTACCCCTTCCTAGGTCTAGGGTTGTTATCTCTGAGATTTCTATTTTTTTAAGAAAAGGTTCTTTCCTGGAGCCCTGCTTCAGGTGGGGGTAAGGTTCCCAGGCCTGACAGAAAATCTCACCCAAATCTCCAGAAACCTTCAATGGTATGGGAGCTTCCCCAAAATACTATGCAAGCAACCTCATGCTGTGACCAAAGGGCACAAGGAGCTTGGCATTGTCTTGGCTTGGGGACAAAATAATTAAAAAAGCCAGAGTATGCTGTATTCCCTAGTGTGTCCATAACAGCGCATGCTGCCAGGGAATCATAATGGCCAGGTCCCTTAGAAGCCTGTTGGCTCTGATGCCTGACACAGAAACAAGCAGCAGAGTCTGAACTTCTCTTCACTAGCTTACCTTTCCTAACATCCAGAGAGGTGAGACAGGATGAATGCTGAAAAGCCACCTGGCCTTCTCTGCCATATCCAGAAATTTCTGGGAGAATAGACATGGTTATGGAATTAAAAGATGGACAGTATCAGACCCCAGAAAACTGGGAGTTCAGAGGAAGGAAGAATAGCAAAGTATATCCTAAGAGCTACATGGTAGTTGGTGAAGGGCTGGGGTGTGATGGAGGTGGGGTGGAGGGTTAGAGAGAGGAGAGAGATTGTGAGGAAGCTGGAATTAGCTCATAATGGTTGCCTGGTCAGTTGCCTGAAGATGCTTACTTGGTAGGTTCTTAGAATTGGAAACTCGAGGTCAGGGACTTGTCAAGGGGGCAGGTTGGGATGAAATATTCATTTCTTCTTTTGATATGTCCTTGTCCACAGCTCAGCTTGCTAGGTGTCCTGCAGTTGAGATTGTGGAAGTGGGTGGCTAGCCTCTCTGAGCCTCTGAGGTGGACAGATGACTGGATAACTTTTTGGGGCAGCATCCACCAGGACTCATATTGAGGTGTACCTGAGATACCCACCTGTGTGCATGGGTAAGTAGACCAAGTTTTTCAGGGGTTGGGGGGCTTTCTTTAACCTCTCAGAGCAGTCTGGGCCCAGGCCAGCAAAACAGGAAGCCTTATGGATACACAGGGCACCCCACCAATTGACCTGGGTCCACTGCTGAGTCTTCTACTGCCTGGTGAGAAGCTAGTGTTGAGCTTAGTGTATCATGGAGGGGGTTGGATTCCCACCCCCACCACTTGAGGCCTCTATTCACCTTCCCCTGTATCCTGAGTCCCTGACACCAATACCTGGGTTCCCTACCAGCCAAGGGACATCCTGGGAGGGTTTTATTGGCTGACTGTCTTGACCTGGCAACTTGAGAGAGTGTCCCCAGGGACCACAAAGTCTGGATACCCAAGAAGAGAACTGGCTGTGGGCTTTAGGGCCACTTGTGTGGGCAGGGTCAGGCACGCAGGTGCTGGATCAATCTCTGGGCTTGCCCCAGTCCCAGTGGCCTGGCTGGGCCCTGAGTGGGCGAGGTCAGCTCTTGGTCCTCAACACCAGGAGTTTGTTTCTGAGGCTCGGCCCCTGGGGTCCAGATTGGCAGAGGGGTTTAGATAGAGCTCCCAGAGGATCTTTTGTAAGTACCTGCTTATAACTTTTAGTGTTTAGCTGCACTGCCAGATTCTTCAGTGGCTGGCAGGTGACCTGATGTTAAGTAGTACCTCTGATGGGTGACCCTTCAATCTTCAGTATGCACAACCTCCTGTTCTCAGACTCTTATGCACCTACATCCACATTCCTGGACTTCATCAGCAGGCAAGAACACACACACACAGAGAGGTGCAAGAACATACTTCTTGTGATCACACACACTTACTTGCTGACACACATACACGCACAGACACACACAGACATGCACACAAACACACACAAACACCATGCAACAACATACAAAATCATATCTTAGGCATACCCAGTGTCCTACATGAACACCCACATCTGGCCAGTGGAAGCCCCAGTGCTTAGCCATGTTTCAGCAGCTGGTGGCAGCTGGTTGGCATTCTTTGTCTCAGGAAGGGCAGAAAGAGAGCTCCCATGCAACCTGGCAGTTCACATTCTCCATGCTCAACTGCCATCAAGTCAAAATATTTTGAGGTTTCTGATTACACATGCCTGCGCCTCTCTGAACATGGCTGCAGACCTGCTTGGGTGGTAGGCACTCTATTCTGGTTGCACATGGGGGGCAAGTGGCTCCTGAGGCTTTCTAGGCCCAATAGAGACCTGTAAGTGAGCATGATCCAGCTGAACAGAACACAGGGCCTGCGACATAGGGTTTGGCTAGTCTGACTGATGGAGCACATCCTGCCAGGTCCTGAGTGCAGTGCAGGCACACATCATAGGATTTACAGAGTTACAGGACCCCTCTACACAGGCAACTGCACCCAGGGATGCATCTGGGTTCTTGTGGGTGACTTGTCATTCTCATCCCTGTTCATCAGAGTAATCTGGGTCCCCCTTGCTTTTGTTTGAGGCTGCCCAGAAGCTGCCTTACAGGATGTCTTTCCTACACCCAATACTCCTTGTTAATAGTCCACAAAGAATCAGGGTGTTGTGACAGGCTACTGTGATTTTCTAAGCTGTCTCTACATCTCAGTTCTTAGTAACTTTTGTGGCCAGATATTCTTAAGCAGTTAATGTTCACCCTGCCAACCCCAGCCCCATCTCAACTTCTTCCTAGGTCTATGTTTGTTATCTCTGGTATTCCTATTTTTTAAGGAAAGATTCTTTCCTGGAGCCCTGCTTCAAGTAGGTAAGGTTACCAGGCCAGGCAGAAAATCTCACCCAAGTCTCCAGAACCCTTCAATGGTATGGGAGCTCCCCCATAATGCTATGCAAGCAACCTCATGCTGTGACCCAAGGGCATGAGGAGCCTAGGCATTGTCTTAGCTTGGGGTCAAAGTGATTAAAGCAGCCAGAGTATGCTGTAGTCCCTAGTGTGTCCATAACAGCACATGCTGCCAGGGAATCATAATCAAAAGGTGCCTTAAAAGCCTGTTGGCTCTGATGCCTGACACAGAAACAAGCAGCAGAGTTTGGGCTTCTCTTCACTAATTTACCTTTCCTAACATCCAGAGAGTTGAGACAGGATGAATGCTGAAAAGCCACCTGGCCTTCTCTGCCCTATCCAGGAATTTCTGGAAGAATAGACATGGTTATGGAATTAAAAGATGGACAGTCTCAGATCTCAGAAAACTGGGAGTTCAGAGGAAGGAAGAAGAGCAAAGTATATCCTCAGTGCTGCATGGTAGTTGGTGAAGGGCAAAGGTATGGTGGAGGTGGGGTGGCGGGTTAGAGAGAGGAGAGACATTGTGAGGAAGCTGGTATTAGCTCATAATGGTTGCCTGGTTTCTGGTCATTTACCTGGATATGCTTACTTGGTAGGTGCTTAGAATTGGAAGCTGGAGGTCAGAGCCTTGTCAATGGGGCAGTTTGGGATAAAATATTCATTTCTTCTTTTGATATGTCCTTGTCCACAGTTCAGCTTGTTTAGTGTCCTGCAGTTGAGACTGTGGAAGTGGTTGGCCAGCCTCTCTGGGCCTCTGAAGTGGGCGGATGACTGAATAACTTTGTTGGGGCAGCATCCACCAGGATTCATATGGAGGGGTAACTGAGATACCAATCTGTGTGCCCAGGTAAGTAAACCAATGTTTTCAGGGGTTGGGGGGCTTCTTTTGACCTCTTAGCTCACTCCTGGCCCAGGCCAGCAAAACAGGAAACTTTATGGATACACAGGGTACCCCAGTCATTGCCCTGGGTCCACTGCTGAGTCTTCTACTGCCTGGTGAGAAGCTAGTGTTGAGCCTAGTGTCACATGCAGGGTATTGATTTCACACACCACCACGTGAGGCCTCAATTCACCTTCCCATGTGTCCCAAGCTCTCTGACACTACCACCTGGGTGCCCTACCAGCCAAGGTCCATCCTGGGAGAGTTTTATTGGCTGGCTGTCTTGACCTGGCAACTTAAGAGAGTGTTCCCAGGGACCACAAAGTCTGCATCCCCAAGAAGAGAACTGGCTGTAGGGTTTAGGGGGCACTTGTGTGGGCAGGGTAAGGCAGGAAGGTGCTGGATCAATCTATGGGCTTGCCCCAGTCCCAGTGGCCTGGCTGGGCACTGAGTGTGCAATGTCAGCTCTTGGTCCTCAAGACCAGGAGTTTATTTCTGAGGCTCTGCCCCTGGGGTCAAGATTGGAAGGGGCATTTAGATAGAGCTCCCGAAGGTGCTTTTGTAAGTACCTGCTTATAACTTTTAGTGTTTGCTGACCTGCCAGATCCTTCAGTGGCTTGCAGGTGCCCTGATGTTAAGTGTTACCTCTATTGGGTGACCCTTCAATCTTCAGTATGCATAACCCCCTTCTCTCAGAGACTTAAGCACCCACATCCACATTCCTGAACTTTATAAGCAAGCAAGAACACACACACAGACACACGGAGGTGCAGGAGATACTTCCTTGTGAGCACACACACACATGCACTCTGACACACATACACAAACAGAGAGACACACACACACAAACTAACACCATTCAACAACATACAAAATCATATCTTAGTCATACCCAGTGTCCTACATGAACACCCACATCTGGCCAGTGGAAGCCCCAGTGCTTGGCCATGTCTTTGGCAGCTGGCTGGCATCCTTTGCCTCAAGAAGGGCAGTAGGAGCGCTCCCATGCAGTCTGGCAGTTGGCATCCTCCATGCTCTACTGCCATCAAATCAAAATGTTTTGAAGTTTCTGCCTGCACATGCATGCACCCCTCTGAACATGAATGCAGATCTGCTTGTGTGGGAGCCACTCTATTCTGGTTGCACAGGGGCGACTAGGGGCTCCTGAGGCCTTCTAGGCACAATAGAGGCCTGTGAATGAGCAGGATCCAGCTGAACAGAACAGGGTTTGGCTAGTCTGACTGAGGAAGCACATCCTGCCAGGTCCTGAGTGCAGTGCAGGAGGACATCATAGGTTTTACAGAGTTACAGGACCCCTCTACACAGGCATCTCCACCCAGGGATGCATCTGTGTTCTTGTGGGTGACTTGTCATTCTCATCCCTGTTCATCAGAGCAATCTGTGTCCCCCTTGCTTTTGTTTGTGGCTGCCCAGCAGCTGCCTTACAGGATGTCTTTCCTACCCCCAAGGCTCCTTGTTAGTAACCCACAAAGTGTCAGGGTGTTGTGACAGGCTACTGTGATTCTCTGAGCTGTCTCTACATCTTAGTGCTTGTTAGCTTTTGTGGCCAGATATTCTTAAGCAGCTAATGTTCTCCCTGCCGACCCCAGACCCATTTCAACCCCTTCCTAGGTCTATGGTTGTTATCTCTGTCATTCCTATTTTAAGAAAAGGCTCTTTCTTGTAACCCTGCTTCAGGTGGGGTAAGGTTCACAGGCCTGACAGAGAATCTCACCGAAGTCTCCAGAACCCTTCAATGGTATGGGAGCTCCCACATAATCCTATGCAAGCAACCTCACTCTGTGACCCAAGGGCAAGAGGAGCCTTGACGTTTCTTGGCTTGGTGTCAAAGTGATTAGAATTGGGGCCCAAGGCCCGGGCCTGGTTCATTGGAGGGCAGGTTGTGATGGAATTCTCATTTTTTGATATGTCCCTGTACTCGGCTCAGAGTGGTAAGTGTTCCTCAGGCAAGATTATGGAAGTAGGCAGTCAGCCCCTCTGTGCCGATGGTGTAGACAGATGCCTGGATGACATTTTAAGGCAGCAGTCACAAGAAGTCATATTGAGGAGTACCTAAGATTCCAACATTTGTGCCTGGTAGTAGACCAATGTTTTTGTGTGAGCCCTTCTTTTAATCTCCTACCTCACTCTGGGCTCAGGCCAGGAAACTGAAGGAGCTAGGGGCACACAGAGCAGCCCACCTATTGGTCTAGGTTCAGTAAAGTGCCTCCTACTGCTAGGTGGCAGGAAGTATTGGGCCTAGTGCCGCATGGAGATGGTTGGTTCTCCACCCCATCCCATGTGTCCTCTGTTCAACTTCCCCTTTCCCTTGAGCTCTCTGACTCTACTACCATGTTGTCCTACCAGGTGAAGATCATCCTGGTAGGTCCTTTTTGTCTGGGTGCCTTGACCTGACAACTTGAGAGAGTATGGCCAGTAACAAAGGAGTCTGCATCTCTAAGAAGAGAACTGGCTGTCAGATTTAGAAGCAACCCCATGTTTGCAGGTTCAGGCAGGCAGATGCTGTATCAATCTCTGTGCCAGACCCAGTCTGAGTGTTTTGGCTGGGCACTGAGTGGGTATCATCAATTCCTGGTTGTCAAGTCAAGGCATTTGTTTCTGAGACTTGGCCCCTAGGGTAGAGATTGGAAACGGGTTTAGGTACTGCTACCACAGGATCTTTTGCAAGTACCTGGTCATGTCTCTTAGTGATGCTGCCATCCTAGCTGGTCACTGAGTGGGCGGGGTCAGCTCTTGGTCCTCAAGACCAGGAGTTTGCTTCAGAGGTTCTGCCCCTGGGGTCCAGATTGGCAGGGGGATTAGATAGAGCTCCCAGAGGATCTTTTGTAAGTATCTGCTTATAACTTTTAGTGCTTGCTGACCTGCCAGATTCTTCAGTGGCTGGCAGGTACCCAGATGTTAAATAGTACCTCTGATGGGTGACCCTTCAATTTTCACTATGCACAACCTCCTGCTCTCAGACACTTATGCACCCACATCCACATTCCTGAGCTTTATAGGCAGGTGAGAACACACATACACACACAGAGGTGCAGCAGCATCCTTCCTTGTGAGCACACACACATGTATGCTGACACACATAGACCCATAGACACACACACACACACACAAACACCATGCAACAACATACAAAATCATAGCTTAGGCATACCCAGTGTCCTACATGAACTCCCACATCTGGCCAGTTGAAGCCCCAGTGCTTGATCATGTTTTTGGCAGCTGGCTGGCATCCTTTGCCTCAGCAAGCACAGAAGGAGAGCTTCCAATGCAGCCTGGCAGTTCGCATTCTCCATGCACTACTGCCATCAAGTCAAAATATTTTGAGGTTTCTGCCTTTACATGCCTGCACCTCTCTGAACATGGCTGCAGACCTGGTTGGGTGGGAGACACTCTATTCTGGTTTTACGGGAGGGGGGACGAGGGGCTCCTGAGGCTTTCTAGGCCTAAATAGAGGCCTGTGAGTGAGCAGGATCCAGCTGAACAGAACACAGTGCCTGAGACACAGGGTTTGGCTAGTCTGACTGAGAAAGCACATCCTGCCAGGTCCTGAATGCAGTGCAGGAGGACATCATAGGTTTTACAGTGTTACAGAACCCCTGTACATAGGCATCTGTACCAAGGGATGCATCTGGGTTCTTGTTGGTGACTTGTCATTCTCATCCCTGTTCATCAGAATAACCTGTGTCCTCCTTGCTTTTGTTTGAGGCTGCCCAGCAGCTGCCTTAGAGGATGTCTTTCCTACCCCCAAGACTCCTTGTTAGTAACCCCCAAAGTGTCAGTGTGTTGTGACAGGCTACCGTGTTCCTCTGAGCTGTCTCTACATTTTAGTGCTTGGTAGATTTTGTGGCCAGATATTCTTAAGCATTTAATGTTCTCCCTGACAACTCCAGCCCTTTCTGGACCCTTTCCCAGGTCTATGGTTGTTATCTCAGGCATTCCTATTTTTAAGAAAAGGCTCTTTCCTGGAGCCCTGTTTCAGGTGGGTATAAGGTTCCAGGGTCCTTGGAGAAAATGTTACCGAAGTCTCCAGAAAACTTCAGTGGTATGGGAGCTCTCACATAATACTATGCAACCAACCTCATGCTGTGACTGAAGGGAAGAGGAGCCTAGGCATTGTCTTGGCTTGGGGTCAAAGTGATTAAAACAGCCAGAGTACACTTTAGTCCCTAGTGAGTTCCATAACGGCCCATGCTGCCAGGGAATCATAATGGCCAGGTCCCTTAAAAGCCTCTTGGCTCTAATGCCTGACACAGAAACAAGCAGCAGAGTCTGGGCTTCTCTTCACTAGCTTACCTTTCCTAACATCCAGAGAGGTGAGACAGGATGAATGCTGAAAAGCCACCTGGCCTTCTCTGCCCTATCCAGGAATTTCTGGAAGAATAGACATGGTTATGGAATTAAAAGATGGACAGTCTCAGATCCCAGAAAACTGGGAGTTCAGAGGAAGGAAGAATAGCAAAGTATATCCTCAGTGCTGCATGGTATTTGGTGAAGGGCTGGGGTGTGGTGGAGTTGGGGTGGAGGGTTAGATGGACAAGACAGATAGATTGTGAGGAAGCTGGAATTATCTCATAATGGTTGCCTGGATTTTTGGTCAGTTGCCTGGAGATGCTTACTTGGTAGGTGCTTAGAATTGGAAGCCCGAGGTCAGGGCCTTGTCAAGGGGGCAGTTTGGGATGAAATATTCATTTCTTCTTTTGATATGTCCTTGTCCACAGCTCAGCTTGCTAGGTGTCCTGCAGTTGAGATTGTGGAAGTAGGTGGCCAGCCTCTCTGAGCCTCTGAGGTGGATGGATGACTGGATAACTTTGTGGGGCAGCATCCACCAGGACTCATATTGAGGGGTACCTAAGATACCAAATTGTGCCTGAGTAAGTAGACCAAGGTTTTGAGGGGTTGTGGGGCTGGTTTTAACCTCTCAGTGGACTCTGGGCCCAGGCCAGCAAAGCAAGGAGCCTTGTGGATCCACAGGGCACCCCACTCATGGCCCTGGGTCCACTGCTGAGTCTTCTACTGCCTGGTGAGAAGCTAGTGTTGAGCCTAGTGTCTCATGGAGGAGGTTGTTTTCCCACCCCCACCACGTGAGGCCTCTATTCACCTTCCCCTGTATCCCAAGCTCTCTGACACCACCACCTAGGTGCCCTACCAGCCAAGGGCCATCCTGGAAGGGTTTTATTGGCTGGCTGTTCTGACCTGGCAACTTGAGAGAGTGACCCCATAGACCCCAAAGTCTGCATCCCCAAGAAGAGAACTGGCTGTAGGGTTTAGGGGACACCTGTGTGGGCAGGGTCAGGCAGGCAGGTGCTGGACCAATCTCTGGGCTTGCCCCAGTCCCAGTGGCCTGGCTGGGCACTGAGTGGGCGAGATCAGCTCTTGGTCCTCAAGACCAGGAGTTTGTTTCTGAGGCTCTGCCCCTGGGGTCCAGATTGGCAGAGGGGTTTAGATAGAGCTCCCAGAGGATCTTTTGTAAGTACCTGCTTATAACTTTTAGTGTTTAGCTGCCCAGCCAGATTCTTCAGTGGCTGGCAGGTACCCTAATTTTAAATAGTACCTCTGATGAGTGACCCTTCAATCTTCAGTATGCCCAGCCTGCTCTCAGACACTTATGCACCTACATCCACATACCTATACTTTATTGGCAGGCGAAAACACATGCACACACAGAGGAGCAGGAGCATACTTCCTTGTGAGTACACACGCATACATGCTGACACACATACACACACACACACACACACACACACAAACCATGCAACAACATTCAAAATCATAACTTAGGGATACACATTTTTCTACATGAACACCCCCCACTGGCCAGTGGAAGCCCCAGTGCTTGGCCATGTTTTTGGCAGCTGGCTGGCATCCTTTGCCTCAGGAAGGGCAGAAGGAGAGCTCCCATGCAGCCTGGCAGTTGGCATTCTCCATGCTCTACTGCCATCAAATCAAAATGATTGAGGTTTCTGCCTGCACATGCCTGCACCTCTCTGAACATGGCTGCAGACCTGTTTGGGTGGGAGCCACTGTATTCTGGTTGCACAGAGGGGAAGAGGGGCTCCTATGGCCTTCTAGGCCCAATAAAGGCCTGTGAGTGAGCAGGATCCAGCTGAACAGTACACAGGGCCTTTGACACAGGGATTGGCTAGTCTGACTGAGGAAGCACATCCTGCCAGGTCCTGAGTGCAGTGGAGGAGGACATCATAGGTTTTACAGTGTTACAGGACCCCTCTACATGGGCATCTGCAACCAGGGATGCATCTGGGTTCTTGTGGGTGACATGTTATTCTCATCTCTGTTCATCAGAGTAATCTGTGTCCCCCTTGCTTTTCTTTGAGGCTGCCCAGCAGCTGCATTTCAGAATATCTTTCGTACTCCAAGGACTCCTTATTAGTAACCCACAAAGAATCAGGGTGTTGTGACAGGCTTCTGTGTTTCTCTGAGCTTTCTCTATATCTTAGATATTGGTAGCTTTTGTGGCCAGATATTCTTAAGCAGTTAATGTTCTCCCTGCCAACCCCAGCCCCATCTCATCCCCTTCCTAGGTCTATGGTTGTTATCTCTGGCATTCCTATGTTTTAAGAAAAGGCTGTTTTCCAGGTGGGGGAAAGTTTCCCAGGCCTGGCAGAATATCACCCAAGTCTCCAGAACCCTTCAATGGTATGGGAGCTCCCCCATAATCCTATTCAAGCAACCTCATGCTGTGACCCAAGGGCAAGAGGAGACTAGGCATTGTCTTGGCTTGAGGTCAAAGTGATTAAAACAGCCAGAGGGTGCTGTGGTCCTTAGTGAATCATGAAGGCCAGGTACCTTAAAAGCCTCTTGGCTCTGATGCCTGACACAGAAACAAGCAGCAGAGTCTGGGTTTCTCTTCACTAGCTTACCTTTCCTAACATCCAGAGAGGTGAGACAGGATGAATGCTGAAAAGCCACCTGGCCTTCTCTGCCCTATCCAGGAATTTCTGGAAGAATAGACATGGTTGTGTAATTAAAAGGTGGACAGTCTCAGAGCCCAGAAAAGTGGAAGTTCAGAGGAAGGAAGAATAGCAAAGTATATCCTCAGTGCTGCATGGTATTTGGTGAAGGGCTGGGGTGTGGTGGAGGTGGGGTAGGGGGTTAGAGAGAGGAGACAGATAGATTGTGAGGAAGCTGGAATTATCTCATAATAGTTGCCTGGCTTTTTGGTCAGTTGCCTGGAGATGTTTACTTGGTAGGTGCTTAGAATTGGAAGCTTGAGGTCAGGGCCTTGTCAAGGGGGCAGTTTGGGATGAAATATTCATTTCTTCTTTTGATATGTCCTTGTCCACAGCTCAGCTTGCTAGGTGTCCTGCAGTTGAGATTGTGGAAGTGGGTGGCCAGCTTCTCTGAGCCTCTGAGGTGGATGGATGACTGGATAACTTTGTGGGGCAGCATCCACCAGGACTCATATTGAGGGGTACCTGAGATACCAACTTGTGTGCCTGAGTAAGTAGACCAAGGTTTTGAGGGGTTATGGGGCTGGTTTTAACCTCTCAGTGGACTCTGGGCCCAGGCCAGCAAAGCAGGGAGCCTGATGGATACACAGGACACCCCACTCATGGCCCTGGGTCCACTGCTGAGTCTTCTACTGCCTGGTGAGAAACTACTGTTGAGCTTAGTGTCTCATGGAGGAGGTTGTTTTCCCACCCCCACCACGTGAGGCCTCTATTCACCTTCCCCTGTATCCCAAGCTCTCTGACACCACCACCTAGGTGCCCTACCAGCCAAGGGCCATCCTGGGAGGGTTTTATTGGCTGGCTGTTCTGACCTGGCAACTTGAGAGAGTGACCCCATAGACCCCAAAGTCTGCATCCCCAAGAAGAGAACTGGCTGTAGGGTTTAGGGGGCACCTGTGTGGGCAGGGTCAGGCACGCAGGTACTGGACCAATCTCTGGGTTTGCCCCAGTCCCAGGGGCCTGGCTGGGCACTGAGTGGGCGAGGTCAGCTCTTGGTCCTCAAGACCAGGAGTTTGTTTCTGAGGCTCTGCCCCTGGGGTCCAGATTGGCAGAGGGGTTTAGATAGAGCTCCCAGAGGATCTTTTGTAAGTACCTGCTTATAACTTTTAGTGTTTAGCTGCCCAGCCAGATTCTTCAGTGGCTGGCAGGTGCCCTGATATTAAGTAGTACCTCTGATGAGTGACCCTTCAATCTTCAGTATGCACAACCTACTCTCAGACACTTATGCACCCACATCCACATTCCTAAACTTTATTGGTAGGCGAGAACTCATGGACACACAGAGGTGCAGGAGCATACTTCCTTGTGAGCACACACACACATACATGCTGACACACATACACACACACACACAGACACAAGCAGCATGCAACAACATACAAAATCATAGCTTATGCATACACCATGTCCTACATGAACACCCACATTTGGCCAGTGGAAACCCCAATGCTTGGCCATGTTTTCGGCAGCTGGTGGCAGCTGGTTGGCATCCTTTGCCTCAGGAAGGGCAGAAGGAGAGCTCCCATGCAGCCTGGCAGTTGGCATTCTCCATGCTGTATGGCCATCAAGTCAAAATGTTTTGAGGTTTCTGCCTGCACATGCCTGCACCTCTCTGAACATGGCTGCAGACATGCTTGGGTTGGAGCCACTCTATTCTGGTTGCACAGAGGGGAAGAGGGGCTCCTGAGGCCTTCTAGGCCCAATAGAGGCCTGTGAGTGAACAGGATCCAGCTGAATAGAACACAGGGCCTGCGACACAGGGTTTTGCTAGTCTGACTGAGGACGGACATCCTGCCAGGTCCTGAGTGCAGTGTAGGAGGATATCATAAGTTTTACAGTGTTACAGGACCCCTCTACACAGGCATCTGCACCCAGGGATTCATCAGGGTTCTTGTGGGTGACTTGTCATTCACATCCCTGTTCATCAGAATAATCTCTGTCCTGTTTGCTTTTGTTTGAGGCTGCCCAGCAGCTGCCTTACAAGATGTCTTTCCTACCCCCAAGACTCCTTGTTAGTAACCCACAAAGTGTCAGGGTGTTCTGACAGACTACCTTGTTTCTCTGAGCAGTTTATACATCTTAGTGTTTGGTAGCTTTGGTGGCCAGATATTCTAAGGCAGTTAATGTTCTCCCTGCCAACCCCAGCCCCATCTCAACCCCTTCCTAGGTCGATGGTTGTTATCTCTGACATTCCCATTTTTTAAGAAAAGGCTCTTTCCTGGAGCCATGCTTCAGGTGGTTGTAAGGTTCCCAGGTCTGGCAGAAAATCACCCAAGTCTCCAGAACTCTTCAATGGTATGGGAGCTCCCCCATAATCCTATGCAAGCAAACTCATGCTGTGACCCAAGGGCAATAGGAGCCTAGGCATTATCTTGGCTTGAGGTCAAAGTGATTAAAAATGCCAGAGTATGCTGTAGTCCCTAGTGTGTCCATATCAGCCCATGCTGCCAGGGAATCATAATGGCTAGGTCCCTAAAAGCCTCATGGTTCTGATGCCTGACACAGAAACTAGCAGCAGAGTCTGGGCTTCTCTTCACTAGCTTACCTTTCCTAAAACCCAGAGATGTGAGACAGGATGAATGCTGAAAGGCACCTTGCCTTCTCTGTCCTATCTAGAAATTTTTTGAAAAATAGACATGGTTATGGAATTGAAAGGTGGACAGTCTCAGATCCCAGAAAACTGGGAGTTCAGAGGAAGGAAGAATATCAAAGTACATCCTAAGTGCTGCATGGTAGTTGGTGAAGGGCTGGGGTGTGGTGGAGGTGGGGTGGAGGGTTACAGAGAGGAGAGAGATTTTGAGGAAGCTGGAATTATCTCATAGTGGTTGCCTGGTTTTCTGGTCAGTTGCCTGTAGATACTTACTTGATAGGTGCTTAGAATTGGGGCCCAAGGCCAGGGCCTGGTTGGTAAGAGGGCAGGTTGTGATGGAATTCTCATTTTTTTGATATGTCCCTGTACTCAGGTCAGAATGGTAAGTATTCCTCAGGCAAGATTATGAAAGTAGGCAGTCAGCACCACTGGGCCAATGATGTGGACAGATGCCTGGATGACATTTTAGGGCAGCATTCAAAAGAACTCATTTTGAGGAGTACATAAGATTCCAACCTTTGTGCCTGGGTAAGTAGATCAATGTTTTTGTGGGAGCCCTTCTTTTCATCTCTCACCTCACTCTGGGCTCAGGCCAGGAAACTGAAGGAGCTAAGGGCACACACAGCAGCCTACCCATTGCCCTAGGTTCAGTACAGTGCCTCCTACTGCTAGGTGGCAGGCAGTATTGGGCCTAGTGCTCCATGGAGATGGTTGGTTCTCAACCCCATCCCATGTGTCCTCTGTTCAACTTCCCTTGTCCTTTGAGCTCTCTGACTGTACTACCATGTTGTCCTACCAGCTGAGGATCATCCTGGTAGGTCCTTTTGGTCTGGGTGCCTTGATCTGACAACTTGAGAGAGTATGGCCAGTGACAGAGGAGGCTGCACCTGTAAAAAGAGAACTGGCTGTCAGATTCAGAAGCAACCCCATGTGGGTAGGTTCAGGCAGGCAGGTGCTGTATCAATCTCTGGGCCCGACCCAGTCTGAGTGTTTTGGCTGGGCACTGAGTGGGTTTCATCAGTTCCTGGTTGTCAAGTCAAGGCATTTGTTTCTGAGACTCGGCCCCTAGGGTCCAGATTGGCAACGGGTTTAGGTACGGCTCCCACACGATCTTTTGCAAGTACCTGGTCATGTCTCTTAGTGATGCCACCCTCCTGTTGGACTCTTCAGTAACTGGCAGGTTCCCTGTAGTTGACTTGTCCACCATGGACAACCTTCTGTTCCCTAACACTTATGCACCCACATCCATATTCATTAAGTTTACAGGCAGGAGAGAGCTCATACACAAAGAGGTGTAGGAGCATGCTCCCATGAGAGCACTCATACACACACACACACACACACACACACACATACCACACACACACAAACACACATATGGACACATCCACTACCCAACAACATACAAAACCATAGTTTAGGATATTCCAGTGGCCTACATGCCTACATGGACACCCACTTCTGGCCAATGGAAGCTCCGGTGCTTGGCTATGTTGTTGGCAGCTGTTGGCAGTTGGTTGGGGTTTTTTGCCTCAAAAGAGAAGAGGAAAACCCCTATGCAGCTTGGCAATTGGCATTCTCAGTGCTCTACTGCTGTCAAGCCATATTGTTTTGAAGATTCTGCCTGCAAATCCCTTCTCCTCTCTGAACATGCCTGCAGGCCTTCTTGGGAGCCACTCTATTCTGGCTGCACAGGTGAACTAGGGGCTCCTGAGGGCTTCTTGGCCCATGAGATCCCTGTGAGTGAGCAGGATCCAGCTGAGCAGCCAACAGGGCAGAAGACACAGGGTTTGGCTAGCCTGAGTCAGGAAGCACATCATCTGAGGTGATGAGCTAAGTGGAGGTGTACATCTTAGTTTTTACAGAGTCACAGGACCTCTCTACACAGGCATCTGCAGCCAGGTTGCATCTGGCTTTTTGTGGGCAACTTGTCCTGCCCATTCCTTTTCATCTGAGTGATCCTGTTCCCACTTGCTTTTGTTTGATGCTGCTCAACAGCTGCCTTACAGCATGTCCTCCCAACTCCCATGTCACCTTATTATTAACCTACATATTCAGGGAGTGGAGACAGGCTCTTCTGCTTCTCTGAGCTGTCTCAACATCTAAGGGCTAGGTAGATTTTGTAGCCAGATATCTTTAAGCAGTTAGTGTTCTCTCTGCCAATCTTAGCCCCACCTCTGCCCACTCCTAGGTCTTGTGTTGGTTTGTTATCTCTGGCTTTTTGGTTTTTGTTTTGCCTTGTTTTGTTTTTGTTTTGTGTACAAGCTCTATCATGGATCTGTGATTCATGTGAGGGTAGGTGTATAATTACTTATGGTGTCGAGCTCATTATTGTTGGGGTAGCTAGGATTGATGTAGGGGAAACCCTTATACATGTATGTGTGCTCAGGCCATAGCTCAGGAGGGCACAAGATGTAGAAAGGCCCAAGGTGGGCTGCAGGGGAGTTGTTCCTGATGGTACATTTTGTCTTAGTGGATGGATGAGACAATTGCTTAACAATAAAACTATTGGGGATTTGAAGGACCCTTCTTTGGGGTTTCAGGCATTGCCCCTCTGAGAACTCAGAGCAGGACTGCCTAAATATTAAAAGCTCTCTTGTTTGTATCAAACCAGATGTCTTCAGGAAGCTTGATAAAGAGGGAAAAGTGGAAAGAAATGTCAGGCTTCTTTCATGGTGGTAGTTAGAGGGGTCTTCTTCCACCAGTTGTGAATTAAGCTCTCTAAAGTGCAGGGTTGTACTCTGGAGACTCTCAGTGCTCATGAAAGAAAGGCTTGCTAGTGGAGAATAAAAAGCATTTCACAAATGACCATGGCGTACATCATCTCGTAAACAGAGAGGCACTTCTGTTCTAGAAAATGTATCTGGACTTGTATATATTAGCTAGCCATAAGAAGATAGTAGGATGTCCATAGGTAGGTAGGGAGGTAGGTCCATATGTATTAGGTAGGAAGAAAAAAGATAGATAGATAGATAGATAGATAGATAGATAGATAGATAGTGAGGAGGTGTGTAAGTGGTTAGGAAGGCAGGTAGAAAAAGATAGATGCATACATAGATAGATAGATAGATAGATAGATAGATAGATAGATAGATAGATAGATAGATAGATAGATATACAGACAGTCAGATAGATAGATAGATAGATAGATAGATAGATAGATAGATAGATAGATAGATGATAGATGACAGATGATAGATATACAGACAGACAGACAGACAGACAGACAGACAGACAGACAGACAGATACATAGGTTGGTGAATTGCCAAGCAGTTGTTATCCTGTTTTAGTGATTACTTGGAGAGAATGCTTGAAGGCCACTTGAAAATTTCCAATGGGCACACTCAGAGAACCTAGGTGTGAATTGGTCTAGGAGAATTTGGTGAGGCCAAATTTGGTGAGATTTGGTCAGGCCAGGGATACTGAAGGAGTCAAGGACAGAGAGCACCCCAACATTGCCCTAGGTCCAGTACAGAGCCTCCTACAGCTAGGGGGCAGGCAGTGTTGGGCCTAGTGCCCCATGGAGAAGCTTAGTTCTTCACCCCACTCCGTGTGTCCTCTGTTCATTTCCCCTGTTCCTTGAGCTCTCAGATTCCACGACCAGGGTGTGCTACCAGCTGAGGATCATCCTGGGAGGTATTTTTTGTCTGGGTGCCTTGACCTGACAAATTGAGAGCCTGTGGCCAGTAACAGAGGAGTCTGCATCTCTAAGTAGAGAACTCGCTGTCAGATTTAGGGGCAAACCCATGTGGGCGGGGTCAGGCAGGCAGGTGCTGGATTAATCTCTAGGCCAGACCTAGCTCCTGTGTCTTGGCTGGGCACTGAGTGGGCAGGGTCAGTTCCTGGTCCTCAAGTCCAGGCATTTGTTTCAGAAGCTCTGCCCCTTGGCTCCAGATTGCCAAAGGGTTTAGGTAGGGCTCCTACAGCATTTTTTGCAAGTACCTTCTCATGTCTCTTAGTGCTTGCCGCCCTCCTGCTGGACCCTTCAGTGGCTGGCAGGTGCCCTGCAGTTGAGGAGGGCCTGTGATGGGTGACTCTTCCTTCTCCACCATGCACAACCTCCTGTTCCCCGACACTTACGAACCAACATCCATATTCCTGAACCTTATAGACAGGAGAAAGGATTCACACACAGACGTGAAGGAGCACACACACACACACATACACACACACATACACACCCCATGCAACAACATACAGAAACATAGCTTAGGCATACCCAGTGTCCTGCATGAAAACCAATCTCTAGACAATGAAAGTGAGATATAATTATTATTAATGAAATGTTGTTATTATTAGTGAGATACTGTTATTATAATTAGTGAGGTATTGATTTTACTGAAATATTGCGGTTATTATTAGTGAGATATTGTTATTATTAGTGAAATATTGATATTATTAATGAGATAATATTATTAGTGAAATATTGTTATTATTAGTGATACATTATTATTAGTGAGATATTATTTTTGTTAATGAGATATTGTTATTATTAGTGAGACATTGTTAATATTTTAATGAAATATGTTTTTATTATTACTGAGATATTCTTGTTAATATTAGTGAGATATTGTTGTGATTATTAATGAGATAGTGTTATTATTAGAATATTGTTATTATTAGGAAAAATTGTTGTTATTATAACTTAAAGATTGTTACTATAAGTGATATATTGTTATTAGTTAGATATTGTGGTTTTTATTAGTGAGATATTGTTGGTATTATTAGAGGTATTATTATTAGTGAAATATTGTTAGTATTATTAGTGAAATATTGTAGTTATTAGTGAAATACTTTTGTTATTAGTCAAATATTGTTATTACTAGTGAGATATTGTTATTATTATAAGTGAGATGTTGTTATTATTAGTGAGATATTGTTGTTATTATTAGTGAGATACTCTTGTTATTAGTGAGATATAGTTTTTTTTAAAGTGAGGTATTCTTATTATTAGTGAGATATTGTGATTATTAGTGAGATATTTTTGTTATTATTGAGATTGTTATTATTAAGAAAAAATTTTGTTACTATTACTGAAAGATTGTTATTTTTAGTGAGATATTGTTATTAGTGAGATATTTTGTTATTACTAGTGAGATATTGTTATTATTAGTGAGTTATTGTTTTTATTTTTAGTGATTAATTGTTATTGTTAGTGAGATTTTGGTATTAATCGTGAGGTATTGTTATGATTATTAGTGAGTTGATTTAGTTATTATTACTTAAAGATTGTTATTATGCTGAGATATTGTTATTATTATTAGTGAGAAATTGTTATTATTAGGTAGATATTTTTGTTATTATTGGTGTGATTGATTTTATTATTAGTGCGGCATTACTCTTAATATTAGTGAGATATTGTTCTTATTAGTGAATTTTTTGTTATTACTACTGAGATAATGTTATTCATGAGATATTGCTGTTATTATTAGAGAGATATTGTTGTTAATATTAGTGAGTAATTTTTGTTATTATTATTGAGACATTGTGGTTATTATTAGTGAGATATTGTTGTAATTATTAGTGAGATACTTTTGTTATTATTAGTGATATATTGTTGTTATTAGTGAGACATTTTTGTTATTAATACTCAGATATTGTTACTATTAGTGAGATCTTGTTATTATAAGTGATATATTATTGTTATTATTATGGAGATATTATTTTAAATGAGATATTATTAGTGAGATGTTGTTACTGTTAGTGAGATATTGTTGGTATTACCAGTAAAATATTATTGTTATTATTAGTGAGATATTGTTACTGTTATTAGTAAGATATTGTTATTATTAGTGAGATATTGATGTTAGTAGTGATGTATTTTTATTATTAGTGAGATATTGTTGTTATTATTAGTGCGATGTTAATATTTTTATGAAATATTGTTATTACTAGTGAGATATTTTTGTTATTATTAGTGAGATATTATACTTCTTATTAGAGCAATATTTTTATTATTAGTGAGATATTCTTATTATTATTAAGATTTTATTATTAATAGTGGATACTGTTATTATTAGTGAGATATTTTTGTTATTGTTACTTAATGATTGTTATTATTAGTGAGATATTGTTATTATTAGTGAGATTGTTCTTTTTATTAGTGAGATGTTTTTATTAGTGAGACATTTTTGTTATTATTAATGAGATAGTATTGTTATTATTACTGAGATATCATTTACTAGTAAGATATTTTTGTTATTATTGATGAGATATTGTTACTAAAATTGAGATATTGTTAATAGTGAGATATTGTTATTATCAGTGAGATATTGTTGTTATTATTAGTGAGATGTTGTTATTCTTAATGAAATATTGGTGTTATTTGTGAGACCTTATTGTTATTATTAGTGAGACATTGTTAATATTATTAGTTCAATATTTTAAGATTTTAATGAAATATTGCTATTATTATTACTGAAATATTGTTATTATTTTTAGTGAGATACTTCTGTTATTATTACTGATATATTATTAGTGAGATATTCTTATTATTAATGTGATATGTTTGTTATTATTAGTGACATAATGTTGCAATTACTAAGATATTGTTAATATTACTGAGATATTTTTATTACTATTTGTGTGATATTGTTAAATTTTTAATAAAGTATTATTATTTCAATGAAATATTGTTGTTAGTATTAGTAAGATATTGTTATTAGTATTAATGAGTTATTATTATTATTAGAAGATATTGTTAACATTTTAATGAAATGTATGTTATTATAAGTGTGATATTGTTTTTATTATTATTAAGATAGTGTTGTGATTACAAGTGAGATATTCTTGTTATTACTGAAATATTGTTATTATTAGGGGAAAATTATTGTTACAATTACTGAAAGATTGTTATTATTAGTAAGATATTATTAGTGAGATATTGGTGTTACTATTAGTGAGATTTTGTTGTTATACTTAATGAAGTATTGTTATAATTAGTCAGATATTGTTTTTATTTGTGAAATATTATTGTTATTATAAGTGAGTTATTATTATTATTGATGTGATATTTTTGATTTTGTAGTTATTAGTGAGATATTGTTATTATCCGTGAGATATTTTTGTTATTATTATTGAGAAATTTTTGTTGTTAGTGAGATATTCTGGTTATTATTGAAGAGATATTATTATAATTATTAGGGAGATATTGTTGTTTTTATTGGTATATTTTTGTTATTATCAGTGAGATATTATGATTAGTAAGAAATTGTTTTTAGTAGTGAGATATTGTTGTTATTATTAGTGAGATATTTTTGTTATTAATAGTGTGATACTTTTCTTATTATTAGTGACATAATATTATTAGAGAAATATTTTCATTTTTATTAGTGAGATATTGCTGTTTTTATTATTAAGATATTGTTATTCATATTGAGATATTGTTATTATTAGTGAGATTAGTGAGATATTTTTGTTATTATTGATGAGTTATTGTTGTTATTAGTGAGATATTGTTGTTATTAGTGATATATTGTTATTATCAGTGAGATTGTTATTAATTATTAGTGAGATATTCTTATTATTAGTAGTAAGATATTGTTATTAGAGAAATACATTTGTTATTAAAAGTAAAATATTGTTTTTATTACTAGAGAGATATTTTTATTATTATTAGTGAGGTATTTTTTATTATTACTTAAAGTATATTATTTTTAGAGAGATATTGTTATTTTAGTTATTTTAGTGAGTTATTGTTATTATCAGAGATATTTTTGTTTTTATTATTGAGATATTGCTATTATTATTATTAACATTTTGTTATTAATAGTGAGATATTTTATTAGTAGTAAGATATTGTTCTTAGTATTAGTGAGATATTTTTGTTACTACCTAAAGATTTTTTACTATTAGTGAGATATTGTTATTATTAGTAGTAAGATATTGCTATTATTAGAGAGATATTTTTGTTATTTTTAGTGAAACATTTCTATTATTATAAAGATATTAAGAGTGAGATTTTTTATTATTAGTAAGATATTGTTCTTATTATTAGTGAGATATTGTTATTACTGAGATATTTTTGCTATTATTTTTGCTATTAGTGAAATATTGTTATTATTAGTAAGATATTGTTATTAGTGAAATATTCTTTTTATTATTGAGATATTTTTCATTATTAGTGATACATTGTTATTATTAGTGAGATATTGTTATTAATGAGATATTGTTATTGTTATTACTGAGATATTGTTACTATTAGTAAGATATTGTTATTGTTATTAGTGAGACATAGATACTATTTGTGAAATATTGTTATTATTAGAGAGATATTGTTGTTATTATTATTCAGTTATTATTAGTAGTGAGATTTTGTTATTAATAGTGAGATATTATTATTATTAGTGAGAAATTTTTGTTATTATTACTGAAACACTGTTATTATTAGTGAGATATTGTTTCCATTATGAGTGAAATTCTGTTTTTATTAATGAGATTTTTTGGTTACAATTAGTGAGATATTGTTGCTATTATTAGTGAGTTATTGTTGTCATTATTAGTGAGTTATCTTTTTTAATATTAGTGAGGTATTCTTAATAGTGAGATATTATTATCAGTGATATATTTTTGTTATTTTTACTGAAAGATTGCTATTATTAGTTAAATATTGTTGTTAGTACTGAAATATTGTCATTATTAGGGAACAATTGTTATTGAGATATTTTTGTTATTATTAGTGAGATGTTTTTATTATTAGAGATATATTTCACACTTCTGATGTCATACATATGATGTCACACAAGTGATTTTACACTCATAATATTACACTTGTGATCTCTCAAGCATGATGTCACACCTACAATGTCACACCCATGATGTCATACCCATAATGTCATTACTGTGATATCACACCCTTGAGGTCACACCCTTGAGGTCACACCCATGATGTTGCACTCCTGATGGCCTACAATTGATGTCACAATCATGATATCATACACTTGATGTCAGACTCATATCACACCCTTGATGTCACAATCGTAATATTAATCTGTGATTTCACACCTGTAATATCAGGGCTGTGGTGTCATACTTTTAATTCATACGTATTGCATACCCATGATGTCATACCCATGATGTCACACCCATAATGTCCTACTTATGACTCATAATCATATTATTCCAATGATGTCATATACTTGATGTAAAACTCATGATGTCACACCCATCATGTCACACCAGTGATGTCATAGCCATGCTCTCACACCAGTGATTCTTACCTATCTCATATCCATATCACATACTTGATGTCACATCCATGAATTCACAGCCATGATGTCACACAGTGATGTCACATCCTTAATGTCACACCCCTGATGTCATACCAGTGATGTCACACTTGTGATTTCTAACCATGTCATGCCCATGATGCCATACACGTTGTATCACACTCTTTATGTCATCCCTAGAAAGTCCTAACCTTTTTAATCACAATCATGACATCACACCTATGATGTGACACCCATGATATTATAACCTGATTCATACCCATGTCATACCCATGTCATACTCATGATGTCATATACTTGATGTCACAAAAATGATGTCACACAGATAATGTTACACTTGTGATGTCAAACCTGTGATATCACACTCATGATGTCATACCCATGTCACACCCATGATGTCATATACTTGATGTCACACCCATTATGTCCTTCACTTTATGTGACAATCATGATGTCATATCATGATATCATAACCATGCTGTCACACCCATAATGTCACAACTGGGATGTCACACTTAAAATGTCACACTCATGATGTCATATCCATAATGTCCTACAATTGATGTCAAAATCATGTCACACCCATGATGTCACACTCATAATGTTATACCTGTGATGTCTCATGCATGATATCACACCTATAATGTCACAGCTATGATGTCATACCAAAAATTTATACCCATCTCATACACATGTCATACCCATAATGTTATTCTCTTGATGTCAAACTCCGGATATCACACCCATGAGGTTAAACCCAGGATGTCACACAGTGATGTCATACCTGTGATGACATACCCATGATTCATAACCATATCATACCAATGATATCATAAACTTGATGTCTCATCCATGATGTCATACCAACAATGTTGCAACAGTGATGTCACACCCATGAGGGCACACTCATGATGTCACTCCCATGATGTGACACCTACGATGCCACACCTGTGATGTTACACCCCTGATGTCATACGCATGATGTCATATGTATAATTTCTAACCATGTCGTACTCATAATGCCTTACAGATCACAGTCTTGATGTCACACCCAGAACGTCCTTTACTTTATGTCACAATCATGACCTTTACACCCGAAATGTAACACCTATGATGTTATGCCCATGATTCATACACATGTCATACCCATGATGTATAATATACTTGATGTCACACCTGTCATGTCATACACATCATGTTACACCTGTGATGTCACACCCATGATGTCAGACCTGTGAAGTCAAACCCATGATGTCACACCTATGGTGTCATACTCATGATTCATTACCATGACATACCCATGTCCTACCCATGATGTCATACACTTGATATCACACCTGTGATGTCCCACTCATGATGTCACATCCAGGTTGTCACAGTCATGATGTGACACCTGTGATGTCTCACTCATAATGTTATACCTGTGATTTCTCAACTGTGATGTCAAACCAAAGATATCACACTCATGATTTATATACATTTAATTGCTGGGATATGATACCTGTGATGTCACTCTTGTGATGTCAAACCTATAGTGTCATACCCATGATTCATTACCATGACATACCCATGTCATACCTGTGATGTCATACACTGATGTCAAACTCATGATATCATGTCCATGCTGTCACAACCATGATGTCACAACATGTGATATCACACCTGTAATGTCATAGCTGTGATGTCATACTTATAATTCAAACCCATGTCATACCCATGTTATCATACATGTGATGTCACCCCATAATGTCACACTTGTGATGTCATACCCATAATGCCACACAGGTGATGTCATATACAGCATGTCACACCCAAGATTCTTAACCATCTCATATCCATGTCATACAACTTGATGTCACACTCATTACACAACACATATTATGTCACTACCATGATGTCACACACTTTATGTTACACCCTAATTTTACACCCATGATGTCATACACTTGATGTCACACCTGTGATGTCAAACATATAATGTGACACCTGTGATGTCTGAACTGTGATATCAAACCTATGATATCACACCCATGAATTATACTCATTTCATACTCCTGATGTCATATCCATGACATCATACTTATGTTTCAAAATCATGTCACACCAATGATGTCATACCTGTGATGTCACAACTGTGATTTAATGCACATCATGTCTCTCATGATGTCATACTTGTGTTGTCACACCCATATCACACAAGTGATATCACAATCATGATTCCTACCCATGTCATACCTGTGAAATCACACCCATCAGACCCATGATGTCATACCTGTCATGTCACACATGTAGTGTCACACTTATAATTTCATACCTGTCATGTCATACCCATGTTGTCACACATGTGATGTCATACCGTTATGTCATACCTGCCATCACACCCATGATGTCATACACTTGATATCATACTCATAATCTCACACTTGTGATGTCATACCTGTTATGTCAAGCTAGTGATGTCATACCTGTGATTTCACTTCCAAATGTCACAACTGTGATATCTCACCCATGAGGTCACACCCATGATGTCATACCTATGATGTCACATCCAAAATGTCACACTTGTGATGTCACACCCCTGATGTCACACTCATGATGTCACTCCTGTTATGTCACACCCCTGATGTCATACCTGTGATGTCACACCTGTAATGTCACAACTGTGACATCACACCCATGAAGTCACACTCTTTATGTCACAACCCTTATGTCCTAAAATTCATGTCACATTCATGATGACATACAGTTGATGTCACAATCATGGTGTCATACACACAATGTCACAACAGTAATGTCACACCCTTGAAGTCACACTCATGTTATACCTGAGATGTGTGATGTCACACCTATAATGTTACGGCCATGATGAGGGCAATCTCATGTTGTCATTCTCATGATGTGACACCTATGATGCCACACCCATGATGCATAACTGATGTCATAACTGTGATGTAATACTTATGATTTGTAACCATGTCATACCCATGATGTCATACATGTTACATCACACTCATAATGTCATACCCATTTGATGTCATACCCATGATGTCACACCCATGATTCTTAACCATCTCATATTCTTGTCATACACTTGATGTCATACCCATGATATCACACCCTTAATGTTACATCCATGATGTCACACCATGATTTTACACTTGTGATGTCATACATGTTATGTCAAACTAGTGATGTCATACCTGTGATTTCACACCCATAATGTCACAACTGTGATGTAACTCTCAGGAGGTTACACCCGTGATGTCCTACAAATAAAGTCATACTCATGTCATACCCATGATGTCACACCCAATGTCACACCCATGATGTCATACCTATGATGTCACAACCAAAATGTCACACTTGTGATGTCACACCCCTGATATCACACTCATGATGTCCCTCTTGTTATGTCAAACCCCTGATGTCATAACTGTGATATCATAATTATGATTTGTAACCATGTCATACCCATGATGTCATACTTGTTATATCACACTCATAATGTCACACCCATGATTCTTAACCATCTCATATCCTTGTGATACACTTGATGTCAAACACGAGAAGCTGAACCCATGATGTCACAAACGTGGTGTCATACCCTTAATGTCAAACCCATGATGGCAAACCTCTGATGTCACACCTGTGGTTTCAGAGATGTGATATCACACTCATCATGTCAACAATTATGTCACATCCATGATGCCGCAACCATGAGGTCACACAAAAGACATCACACCCGTAATGTCACATTCATAATGTTACACCTATGAAGGCTCAACTGTGATGTCAAACCTATGATATCACACACATGATTTATATACATTTTATACACATGATGGCATACTTGTGATGTCCCTCCCATGATGTCATACCTGTGATGTCAAACTTGTGATGTCACTCCCATAATATCCTATCTGTGATGTCACATGTGTAATGCCAAATCATATCACACCTGTGATGTCAAACCCATGATGTTATACTCATGATATCGTACCTGTTATGTCACACAGTGATATAACACCAGTGATTTCACACCTGTAATGTCACATCCATGATGTCACACCCATGATGTCACACTCATAATGCTACATCTGTCATGTCTCAACTATGAATTCAAACCTATGATATCACGCTGATGATTTATACCCATGATGTCACTCTCATGATGTCATACTTGTTATGTCATACATGTGATGTCATACCTGCAATGTCATATCCATGATGTCACACCCATGGTGTCATACATGTGATGTCATTCCTATGATATCATACCTGTGATGTTACTCCCGTAATATACCTATGATTTCACACTCATGATGTCATACCTCTGATGTCAAATGTCAAATTTTTACTATTTGTGAAATATTGTTATTATTAGAGAGATATTGTTGTTATTATTAGTGAGATATTGTTATTATTAGTGAGATATTTTAGTTATTATTACTGAAATATTTTTATTATTAGTGAGATATTGTTGTTATTATTAGTAAGATATTATTATTAGTGAGATATTGTTTCCATTATTAGTGATACCGATGACATCATATCTGTGATGTCACACATAATATTCTACCTGTGATGTCTCATCTGTGATGTCAAACCTATAATATCACACCCATGATTTATATATATTTCATACACATGATGTCATACCTGTGATGTCCCTCCCATGATGTCATACCTGTGATGTGTCATGTATAATATCACAGTTATAATTTCATACCCATGATGTCATACACTTGATGTCCTATGTGTGATGTCACAGCCATGATATCACATTCATGATGTCATACACATGATGTCACACCCATGATGTCATAACTCTGTTGTCACACATGCAATGTCACACCTATAATATCACACTCATGATCTCATACCCATGATGTCACACCCATAATGTCATACATTTGATATCACACCCATGATGTCATACCTGTTATGTTACACACATGATGTCACATTTGTGCTGTCACATCTGTGATATCATAGCCATGATGTCATATCCATGATATCATACCTGTGATGTCATACCTGTGATGCCACACCTGTATTGTCAAACCTATAATTTGACACCCATGATGTCATACACTTGATGTCACACACATGATGTCACACCTGTGATACAACACACATGATGTCATACCTGTGTTGTCACACCCATGATGTTACATGGGTAATGTCATACCCATAATGTCACAACCATGATGTTACACTCATAATGTTACACCTGTGTTGTCTCAACTGGGATGTCAAACCTATGATATAACACCCAACATTTATACTCATTTTATACCTGTTATGTTATACTTGTGATGTCACTCCCATAATGTCACACCTGTGATGTCACATATTTGATGTCATACCTGGTATGTCACACCCATAATTTCATACCCATAATGGCATACCCTTGATGTCACACCTATTATGTCACACCAGTGATGTAACACCAGTGATATCATACCCATGATCTCATATATGTCATGACACACACATGATGTCATACCCATGATGTCATACCTGTGATATCACACCCATGATATCACACCAGTAATGTCAAAACCATGATGTCACACTAGTGATGTCTTGCCTGTGATATCATACCCATGTTTCATTCCCATGTCATACCCACAATCTCTTTTTCATAAATGGATTATATAATCTATTATAATATATTAATATTATTATATAATACATTATCTTAATAATACTATGCTATATACTGTAATATGGAATAATATGATAAATTTAATAGATTTTTGCTTTATAATGATGTATTGATTATGATTGATTGAGACAGACTTCATTTGGTTTTGCTTTATAATGCCATATAGATTATGATTGATTACTTGAAGCAGAGTTTCTCTGGGTTAGCTATATAATGATGTATTTATTATGATTGATTAAGACAGAATTTCTCTGGGTTTGCATTATAACAATGTAATGATTATCATTGATTGAGACAGTTTCTCTGGATTTACTTTATAATGTTGTATTATGTTTAATGATGACTTACGGGGATGATAAATCTATTGGATCATTACAATGATTCCATAAAGCACCCATTCAAGCTGTAGCCTTATTTTGCAGGTGAAATAATCTAATTAAACCAGCATATTAATTTCTTAAAAAAATAACAGCAGACATTCATTATAATCTACTCTAGAATAATTGAAAACCAATATATATATATATATATATATTATATATAATCTATAATATATATATATATATATATACATTCTAGATTACATAGCACATACTATATAGTATATTGCACATAACATATAACATATATTGTATAGTGTATAGTACATATTTTAAGTATTATATATAGTATTATATAATCTAAAATGTACAAAATTACACAAATGAAATTAAAATACAAGTCCTCCAAGCCAATGGCACAAACTATGGCATGTACATAGCTTAATATATACGTGTGGTCTACCAATGTCTGCTTTTAAATTAGAGTGATTTTCATTTCGTTTTCAAGTAAACAAGATTGAATTTTAATGCATGTTATTAAAATGGTATAAAAGCAAAATGGAGGATGGGGATTGGAAAAGGAGATTCTTTGGGGAGAAAGAAATGGGCCAAATGGATAATGTCTAAAATGCAAATAAATAAAGCATGCAATAAATATAAATAAAATAAAAATTAAAAAATGAACAATGCATAATAAATTAAATTATCCAATAAAAACTTAAATTGAATTAAATAAAAATTTAAAAAAGAAATAGCCTTGTATTATGAGAAATAATATAATAAAATTAAATTATATTAAATTAAAATATTAAAAATGAAATAGCAATGTAAAGTGAGAACTGATAAAATTAAATTAAAAATATTAAAAACAAAAGAAATAACATTATAGTGTAAGAAGTTATATAATAAATTAAAATTTAATTAAATTTAGTTAAAATATATTTATAAAATGAAATAGCATTACAGCGTGATAACTGACATGAACACTGCCCATAGCATCACATGAAGTATCTGAAAGGGTATGCCGGAAAGCAGATAAATTAAATGCTAGAATTTATACAAAGTCAACGTGCAGGAAATTAATCCCCTTTTTTGAAGATAAAAATACATTGACTGTTACGAGGTATTCTGGATCAAATACCAGAATTTTACTTCATATCAAGGGAATCCACCACTGTTGGCAAAATAATAAAACTCATGACAGCCATGTGTGAAGACAGCAGATTTTACACGCAAAAGAAGGATTAATTTATGTCTGAGGTATACCTACATGGATATAGGAGTCGAATTGGTGTAGTATTTATTTATACATTTTTTGTTACTTTTCATTTGTCTTTAAATTTATATTTATTTATTTTGTTTTTATTTCTTATTATTTTTTATTTTATGTTATTTGTTTTTTATTTTATTATTTTTATTCTTTTTATTTACCTTTATTTCTTTTATTTGTTTTTATTTTAATTTTTTAATTTAAAATTTAATTAACATTTTAAATTTATTTTTATTTTTTATTTGTTTGTATTTATTATATTTGTTTTATTTTTATTTTATGCCATTTGTTTTCATTTTTTATTTGTTTTTCTTTATTGTATTTTTAAATTTTTAGTTGTTTTGTTTTTTACTATTTTATTTTTTAAGTTCTTAATTTTTTAATTTTTCATTTTTTATTAGTTTTTTATTTAATTTTAATTATCTTTTAATTTTATTTTATATTTTTATTTTTAATTTAATTTATTTGTTTTGTTTTTATTGTTTTCTTTGTTTTTATTTTATTTTTTATCTTATTTTAAGTTTTTCTTTATCATTTGTTATTTGTTTTAATTTAATTTAATTTGTGTTTATTTGTTTTTATTTTCATTTTAATTTTTTCTTGTTTTTTTTATTTTCTTTCATTTTACTTGTTTTTTAATATATTTGTTATTGTTTATTTACTTATCTTTATTTATTGGTTTGGTTACCGCTAATAAAACCAGTGAAAAATCTCACATTTGTCTTCATTATTATTTGAGATTAGGTGATGTATCAAGGGATCTTTGTTATTTTTGTGACAATAACACAAGAAGAGAGCATGTGACACACATAGCATGGTTGTGACAATAATACAAAAAGAGACCATGTGTGAAACACACGGTGTGGTTGTGACAATAAACCAGAAAAGAGTGTGTAACATACACAGCGTGTTTGTGGTAGTGACAATAACATTGAAAGAGAGCATGTGTTACAGACAGCACGAGTATGACAATAAAATGGGAGGAGAGTGTGTGTGACACACACAGCACTGGTATAATAATAACATGGAAAGAGAGCATGTGTGACACACATAGGATGGTTGTGTTAATAACATGGGGAGGCAGTATGTGTGATACACACAGAATGGGTATGACAGTAACACAGGAATAGAGTGTGGCATGTTCACGTGTACATGATATTCTTATGTAATAACCATAAGGAGTCTTTGGCGTGTTCATGTATATGTGATATTCTAATGAAATCATGATGAAATAATTTATATTATAATTTTATAAAAATAATAGTAAAATATGTTAATATTAATTATAAAACAATAACAACACTACTGAAATAATGCTGAAATAATAGTATAACAGTAATAAAATATTAATAACACTAATATTTAAAATATAAATATAATTCAAATAAATATTAATGATAATGATATAATCATACAATAATAAAGTAATACTGATACTAATGATATTGATAATAGTTAAATAATAATAATAATTACATAACAATAGAATTATGATACTACAATGAGATAAAAATTATAATATAACAATGATAATAAAGTAATAATAATAATACAATTATTTATAAATAATACTGACAATAAAAATAGAAATAATAATAATAATAATAGTAATAATAAATTGTTGAAACCCTGAGGATATATGTTACAGGAATGTGTGCACTCAGTCATACACGAGAGCTTACAAATGTGCTAGTCTCTATAATTATAATATAATAATAGTAAGACTAATAATAATGTTATAAAATAAAAATAATAAAATAAAAAATAAATAAAAATATTAATAGTAATATTGATATAATAAGAAGAATTGTAATAATATAAATAAAATAACGTTTATAAAAATAATGTAATCTTAAAATATTAATAAAAACAATACTAACAATAACAATAATAAACAATAATGATAATTAACATTGTATGATGTTTGAGTAAAATAAAATAAGTAGAATAAGCTACCAGGTTTGTTTTCATTAATAGATACAGGCTGGAAGTAATAATAATAACAGCAATAATAATATTAATGGTAAAATATAGTTATGAAATGATATTAATGAAAATATTGTAAGTAAAATATAAAATAAGAAATATCTAACTAATATAGCCAATTAAAATATCTGATGAAAATATGCAATAATAATATTCAATAATAAAAATATCCAATAAAAATATAATGGTACCTTGAAGGCTGAGCAATGAATGGGGTAGTAATCTGAGGGTGGGGAGAGGGGGTTGGGGGGTAGGTGAGTAAACATCCTCATAGAAGCAGGAGGAGGGGGGATGGGATAAGAGGTTCCTGGGTGGTGAGGGAAATGTGGTAAGGGAATAAAATTTGAAATGTAAATATTATATCCAATAAAAGAGGGAAAAAAAAGAAAAGAGGTTAGAACCAACATCCTTAATAAAATGTCAGCCCTCTTTAAAAAAATTATCTTGATTCTAAAATTTGTTTTGAGAATTGTATATTGCAGAGTGATCAGCCTTGGCATATCTACTCAACAAGCAAGCTGGGCAGACCTGCTCGAACATCTGATGTCCTGGAATTCCAGCCGGATGTAGTGAAGACACAGGGTCAGAGGCTTATCAATTTATTCTCCTCCCCCCCTTCTAATAGCTCAACACCCATAATCAGTTTGAAGAAGTTAATGAAGAGTCGGCACCCCTATTTCCTGGGCTTGGGAACTGAGGTAGTTAATATTGGGCTGTCTTTCTAGGGAAAAGTAGTGGTTTTGGTCGAACAGGGAAGATTAGCTAGGATTTATTGCATAGCCATAATTTACTGGTTGAAATATGTATAATTGTTATTAAGATGAAGTTATAATTTCTTAAATGGTGCAAAATTTACTTTGATTTCAAAGTTAAGGTTTTCATTGGTACGAGCTTCTTATTAATATAAAAATGAGATGAATATTGTTACTATCATAGGCAATGCGCCTGTATAACACATTTAGGAAGACAAGGCTTAGACCCAGTCTTTCTTTAACTTTTTTAACTTATTTGAGATGGTTAGACTGTGAGTTAAGGGCCTATAGCAAATTCATGGCTTTGAGTTTATTGTTAGGGAGTTTTCTGTGTTTTCTTTAGAAATAGCTGAGAGGAGTTAACAGACAACAGTCCAGATTGCCTTACATAAATTGTTGGTTTTCAAAACATCAGAAATCCACAGAATTGGTGTTACAAACATTTTTGTATTAATGTTCATATTGATTAGAGACCTGTCTGCTCCTGACAGCTTCCTTTTTAGGATTCTAAGAAGAAATTGAGCATCTTTGGTGTTATTCCAATTGTTGTGAGATAGCCACTAGGCAAGAATTGCCTCTCTCCATCTACAGACAAAATACTGTCCAGAATAGGACACACTTGCAGAATAGTTGATTGATTTTATTTGCCAACACAGAGTAATCAGCCCTTAATAATTCTTCATCACTAGGTTTGTCAGATGATCCTGGGCCAGAAGGCTGAAGATCGGATGCTCCAACATTCTGTAGTATAGGGACTGCCTAGGTGTTCAGCCGTCTCTATAAATTGGCTATGTTTTAGAAGCTATGCTTTGTGCTTCCCATAATCTCAGTTAACTCAGTCACTCTGGATTTCTGATGAGGTTGAAAACTTATAGTCTCATAGCCAATCCTGGCTATTTACTTTGAGAGAAAATATTTGAGAGGATGGTTTTCAGCTGACATTCATTCTAAAGCCAATATAAAAAGCCAGGTTCAGAACTAAGTCTTTTATTTAGGAGAGATGACAGAGGTTCTGCTTAGTCAACAAAATGATGGACTGGGTATTAAGTCTATCTTGTACCTCACTGACATAAATTAGTATAGTTATGCTCTAAATGTATTTTGAGAGAAAAGTTTTATTTCAACAGGAAGGGTGATATATAGGAGGAGCTAAGGTGGGAAGAGTACAGAGAGGAGGAGTAAGGAGAGGAGGAGGAGGAGGAGAAGGAGAAGGAGAGGACAAGCTAGGTGATGGGAGGGGGGCAGACATGGAGGCGGATGTTCACATATCTCTCCAGTCAAAGATAGTTGATATATCTAGATTGGGTATTAGGTTACTCTTCTGATTGATATTGAGCATTACCAAAATTATAAAGACTTTGGTTGACATTAAAAAATTGTATAAAAGCAAAAAGGGGCAACTTGTCCTGCCCATTCCTTTTCATCAGAGTGGTCCGGGTCCCATTTGCTTTTGTTTGATGCTGCACAACAGCTGCCTTACAGGATGTCCTCCCAACCCCATGTCACCATTTTATTATCCTACATAATCAGGGAGTGGAGACAGGCTCTTCTGCTTCTCTGACCTGTCTCAACATCTAAGGGCTAGGTAGCTTTTGTGGCAGATATCTTTAAGCAGTTAGTGTTCTCTCTGCCAATCTTAGCCCCACCTCTGCCCACTCCTAGGTCTTGTGTTGGGTTGTTATCTCTGGCTTTCTGGTTTTTGTTTTGCCTTGTTTTGTTTTTGTTTTTTGTACAGGCTCTATCATGGCACAGTGCTTTAGATGGGGGTAGGTGTATAATTACTTATGGTGTTGAGCTCATTATTGTTTGGGGCAGCCAGGATTGATGTAAGGGAAACCCTTATACTTGTATGTATGCCCAGGCCATAGCTCAGGTGGGCACAAGATGTAGAAAGGCCCGAGGTGGGCTGCAGGGGAGTTGTTCCTGATGGTACATTTTGTCTTGGTGGATGGATGAGACAATTTATTAGCAATAAAAACTATGGGGTATTGGCAGGACCCTTCTTTGGGGTTACAGGCATTGCCCCTCTGAGAACTCAGAGTAGGCCTGCCTAAATATTAAGACCGCTCTTGGTTGTATCAAACCAGATGCTTTCAGGAAGCTTGGTAAAGAGGGAGAAGTGGAAAGAAATGTCAGGCTTCTTTTATGGTGGTAGTTAGAGGGGTCTTCTTTCACCAGCTGTGAATTAAGCTCTCTAAAGTGCAGGGTTGTACTCTAGAGACTCTCAGTGCTCATAAAAGAAAGGCTTGCTGGTGGAGAGTAAAAAGCATTTCACAAATGACCATGGCGTACATCATAGCATAAACAGAGAGGCAGTTCTGTCCTAGAAAATGTATCTGGACATGTATATATTAGTGAGCCATAAGAAGATCGTAGGAGGTACATAGGTAAGTAGGGAGGTAGGTCCATATGTATTAGATAGGAAGAAAAAAGATAGATAGATAGATAGATAGATAGATAGATAGATAGATAGATAGATAGTGAGGAGGTATATAAGTTGTTAGGTAGGCAGGTAGAAAAAGATAAAGGCATAGATAGATAGATAGATAGATAGATAGATAGATAGATAGATAGATAGATAGATAGATAGTTACATAGGTTGGTGAATGGCCAGGCAGTTTTTATCCTGTTTTAGTGATTACTTGGAGAGAATGCTTGAAGGCACCTTGAAAATTTCCAATGGGCATGCTCAGAGAACCTAGGTGTGAATTGGTCTAGGTGAAATTAGTGAGGCGAGGGGATGTGCTGCAGGGTTCCAGGTGAAGCAAGTGGGAAATGTTTATTGTGCTTTGTGTCTAGATGCCTGTCATCTTGGGTCAACTAAGTCCCTTCAGAGAGCTCTGAGTTGCATGAGAGCTTAATCCCGTTACAATTAGGTAGGTGGGTGTGTGCTAGGATACAGAAAGAAGGATTCATTGTGATAGTGACTTGGGTACTTTGGAAGAAGTAAGGAGAGGAAAGAGGTCCCCTTAGTTTTGCTTTGTGGTTGGTGAAGGGCTAGGGTTGTGGTAGACGTTGGGTAGAGGGTTAGAGTGAGGAAAGAAATTGTGAGGGAGCTGGAATTAGCTCATAATGGTTGCCTAGTTTCCTGGTCAGTTGCCTGGAGATGCTTACTTTAGTAGTGCTTAAAATTAGGAGCCCGAGGCCAGGGCCTGGTTGTCAAAAAGGCAGTTTGGGATAGAATATTCATTTCTTCTTTGGATATGTCCTTGTCTTCAGCTGAGAGTGTCAGGTGGTCCACAGGAAAGATTGTGAAGTGGGCTGCAAGTGCCTCTTGGCCTCTGAGGTGGACAGATGACTGGATGACTTTGTCAAGATGCATTGGCAGAACTCATAATGAGGGGTCCTTGAAATGCCAACCTGTGTGCCCCAGTAAGTAGACCAAGGTTCTGAATGACACATCTTCTTCATTCTGCCATGCCTGCCTAAGGCCAGGTAAAGAGTAGGCCTCAGGGACACACCACAGTACCCTCTGCATTTCCCTTGGTCCAGTGGATAGCCTCCTTCTTCTAACTGTGAAGAAAGTGTTGGGACTAGTATCCATTAGAAGTTTGGTTGTCTCAACCCAACCCATGTGGACTCTGTTTAACTTCCCCTTTTCTCCTGAGCTCTCAGACTACACCTGGGTGCCTTACCAGCTGAGGATCAAATTGGGAGGGCCTTCTTGGCTGGGTGCCTTTAACATGTAACTTGAGAGAGTATGCCCAGGGACCATGGAGTCTGCATCCCCAAGAAGAGAACTGGCTTTCAGTTTCAGGAACCCCCATGTGGGGCGGGTCAGGCAACAGATTCTGGATCAATCTCTTGGCTAGGCCCAGTCCCAGTGTCATGGCTGGGCACTGAGGGGGCTTGGTCAGTCCTGGTCCTCAACTCAGGCATTTGCTTCTGAGGCCTGTATTTGTCTCCAGATTGGCTTAGTTGGGGTGCCCACAAGATCCTTGCAAGTATGTGCGATCTCTTAGATGCCACTTTCTGCGGCCCTTCATTGGCTGGCAGGTGCTCTGCAGTTGAGGAGTGCTGTGATGGGGGACCTTCATCTCCACCATGCACAACCTCTGCTCTCTGACACTTACGCACCTCCGTCCATATTCCTGAAAACCTTACAGTTGGGCAGGAGAGAGCACGCACCACACTAATGCCAGGAGCATGCTCCATGAGAGCACTCATACACAACAACAAAGAAAATCATAGCTTAGGATTTTCCAGTGTCTCCCATGGACACTTATCTGTGGCAAGTGGGAAGCCCAGTGCTTGGCCATGTTTTTGGCAGTGCGTGTCATGTTTTTGCCTCAGGAATGGCAGATGGACATTGCCGTTCAGCCTGCAGTTGGCATTCTTCAAGCTCTACTGCCACAACCTGAATAGTTTTGAGGATTTAAGCCCATCCTGCACCTCTCTGAACATGAAGGCAAACTTGCTGGGAGTCACGTTCGGCTCTAAGGTGGGACAGGTGTTCTCCTGAGTGTTTTTTGGCCCAGGAGAGGCTCTGCGAGCAAGCATGATCCAGTGACCAGAGGACAATGCTGGCAACACAGGGTTTGGCTAGCCTAACTGGGGAAACAGAACACCCAAGATGCTGAGTGCAGTGCAGGAGGACATCTTAGGTTTTACAGAGTCACGGAACCTCTCTACATAGTCAGCTGCAAAACAGGCTCCATTTGGTTCTTGTGGGAGGACTGTTCTTGCACATCCCTGTTCACCAGAATGATACTGGTTCCCTGCTTTGTATGAGCATGCCCAGAGGCTGCTTACAGGATGACTTCCCTACTTCATGTCCCTTGTTAGTAACACACAGAGACTCAGGGTGTGGGGACAGGCTATCTGCTTCTCTGAGCTGTCTCAAAATCTTAGGGCTCTGTAGGTTTGTGCCAGATATCCTTAAGCAGTTAGTTTCCCTTCCATCCCCAGCCCACTACCTCCACATTTTTCCTAGGGATAGGGTGTTATCTCTGGCTTAATTTTTTATAATACAAGGCGCTATTTAGAACTGCATTTAAGGTAGGGGTAGGTGTTCCAGGCCTGGTCAGAAAATCACCTAACCTTTCAATCGTCTGGGAGGCTCCCCCATCATTCCTATGCAAAAACCTCATGGTGTGCCCCATGGAGGCAAGGAGCCTAGGTAGGTTCTTGGCCACGGGAACAAACTGAGTGAAACAGCCAGAGTATGATAGTCCAAGGGTTCCAATCAGGCCAGGCTGCTGGGGCCAGAATCCAGGCCAGGTTCTCGAAAGCCCTGGCTTCTGATGCCTGACACACAAACATGCAGCAAGTTCTGAGATTCTCCTGATTAGCTTACCTCACTAACATCAGGGGAGATGAGCCAGGATGAAGGCACAAAGGACACCTGGCTT
>NW_023046509.1:0-51783 GCF_011762505.2 Arvicanthis niloticus
AGAGAATGGATGAATTATGAATTGTGAAATCTCTTCCATACCCTCAAGGTGAAATAGAAAAGTCCAAGGTCATAGTGCACCTGGGAGCCTCATTTGGCTTTCCTTGGTCTGTTCTGAGCATCACTCCCCAAATCAAAGGGAAACTCATGGTCTATCTATTGATGAAATATTACAAGGAGAGTGGGAGAGACGGGCAGTACTGCTATTGACAACAGGCAGCCTTAGCAGAGAAGGCTGCTAAGCAAGGGAAATGCAGAAAGCATGTGGCTAACTGTACGAGAATTTAGTTTCTTTGAAAAAACATAGAAATGTTATGGGAATATATTTTTGTTATAATCCCCAGTTTGAGGATATGGGGATGCTTCACAGCTGATGACTGTGATTTGCCTGTGCTCTAGCTGGGTGTGGTTTTGCCAGCTACAGGTAGTTTCTATGATTGTGTGACCTTTGAAATTCTAGGGACTTTTTAGAGGATATATAAATGCAAGAGCCCCATAGAATAGGCTAGTGGCTGGTTGGTGGTTGGGTACTGTTGGTTGTGGTTTGTCACATAGTCCTTTGGGCAAAAGTCAAACTTGCCCCAAGAAACTTGAAGCCCCTAATCATCAGGAAGTAGTCTAACAATCTTGTCACCCTCTTTTTCCTGTATCTGTTTTTCTTTACTACTTAGTTAGGGGGCTGAAAGGGTGGAAGAAGAGGGGTGGAGAAAGATAATAGAAAAAAGAACCCACAACATAGCCAAAAGTCCTGCTACAGCTTTCAGAGATGAAAGGCCTGAAGCAGCAAGAAAGGGAGTTGTGAAGTTGAAAAAAAACATGGAAAAGAAGAAAGGGGAATATAAAGGCAAGGAAGAGGACAAAGAGAAAGATGGAGAGGAGGAGAAGGAAGAGGAAAGTGAAGGAGAGGAAGAGGAAGAAGAGAAAGATGAAAGAGGGAAGAAGGGATGAAGAGAAGGAAGAAGAGGAGGATGAAGGGGAGGAAGAGGAGAGTGGACATGCTGTTTATTTATTATTTTCTTATCTAAAACATTTAATCCCCCATGTATACATCTCACTCATTTTAAATGGGTGCATGTGTGAGTATGCGTGTTTGTCGGGGTGTATAAAATTTGATTTAAAATTGCCTTCCTGGCATGTTTTCAAAAGCTAATAACCTTGCATGGTACAGTGTGGAGGTTTTAAATCAGCAGGGATATTTACAGCTGGTTCTTGGAGATTAGTTATATGAGCAAGCTAGGGGTTTTGTTGGTTGTTGGTTGGTTTTCTTTTTGTTTTTGTTTGTTTTGTTTTTTCATTTTAGTTGCCTTTGATCCAACTCTTATTAAATACTTGTTTTGTTACCTGAATACTATTCTGTAATTGCAAAAGGAAATGGAGATATTCTGTTGACACTCAGAATTCTTCTATGTAAATACAACAAAAAGACGTCACTAAATGTCTTTACAATGTGAAATAAGGTGGTATGCATGTGAAGAAAGAAAACAGGAAAGTGCATAAGATTAGGAATTTGAATGTGCAGTCTATGCTTGCTGCTGTGTATAAAAGAACAAATTTACTGTATGGTAATCACATTCAGGTGAGCTTAGAGAAAAGCCAGCATAGCTCAATAGCCCTCAAACTTGGAACAACAGAATTGTAGGATCTGCTCTCAGGATATCTGACTTAGCAAGCTTAAGGTGAGACTAGGGAATTTGCTCTCTTCTCTCTTTTCTTTCTTTCAAATACTTTTTAAAGAAAGGTTCTTATTCTTGGTCTAAGTTGATGGTATACTCCTGGAGAGTCTTCTGCCTTAGTGGTCCAGCTCTTGAACTACAAGTATAAGCTACTACTCCTAGCTTAGAATTTACATTTTGAACCAATCCCAAGACGATCATGAAGATTCAGATGTTGTTGATGATGATGGTGATGATAAAATGGATGATGCACCACTTTGGAGAGACATCATGCAGCTCTAGACTACGAAGAATTAAAACCAGCAAGAAAACACAACAAAACCCTAAGAAAAATAGTGTTCATTTCAAGTAGTATTTTTAAAGCCTAGTATTTGTTAAGTTCTATGCCACAGCATTAAGTACTGCTGTTGGAGGTGGCATAGACTGCCTTGTTTCAGAGTTCATTGGTAGTATTAGTCACATGAGTTTAAGCAAAGAGAACAGTATGCCGGAAGATTTAGGGGCACTGTTAGTAAGCACTATGTCTACTCAGCATTCAGGATGACTTAGTATCATACACTCTGTGATTAAGAACAGCTCCAAGTAGAAGATGCCTCAGGAGCCCTCAGAACTTTGTAGAATTGTGCTTAGAATACACCACTGTTAGAAGTATTAGTTAAAAATATTCATTGTCTTTTATAAATTTTGAGTGGCATTAAACAGACATCTATTGCTATCAAAAGACATCTATTTCCCAAAAAAAGTGTGCTGTATATTTTAGCAATTACAAATATTTGGTCAGCCTTTACTATCAGGTCATTTTACATGGTCTTGCTAAAGACTGATTAAATGACACACCATCTCTTTTTCCCTATTGATTTTGCCAACCACATACTTTTGTTTTTAGTAATTGTTAAAGTGATTACTTATGCTGCTGAAGATCAGACAGCCTGTGCCAACTGGCAACATGGTATTATCAGACTTTAAAACCATCTTGTGTGCATTTTTGTAAACAAAGAATTAAATTCATTTTAGCTAATCTGCATAAATCTGAGCATTAACTCAGTCTTGGAAATTTTGATTAGAAAAACTTGCTAGTGGGAAATATGATTTGGGGTCAGTTCTCTTCTCAGATTGATTCTTTCTGCTGTTGCTTAACTTTTGTCTGTCCCTTTTTATAATAATTACTATTATTGTTGTTATTGCCACTATTATTATTGCATGTGCATGAATACTTGTATGTGCATGATGTGTGGGCCTGGCCATGTGCATGCCATTGCACAAGTGTGGGAGTCAAAGGACAGTTGTGTGAAGTTTATTTTTCTTCTTCCCTAATATGAGTTCCAGGGATCAAACTCAGGTTAACAGGCTTGTTCAACAAACTCTTCACTCCCTGAGCCATTGTACTGGTATTGTTTTCTTTTTAGACATCCTCTTACTGTGTAGTCCAATTTTGCCTTGAGTTCTTGAGCTTTCTGCTTCAGTTCTGCAGCATTGTGATTACAAGCATGAACTACCACGCCAAGTTTTGCAATTTTGTTTCTTTTTAATAGTGACTTAATAACAATTTACAATGATGGGTGGAACTAGTGAACAAAAGAGACTCTTTTGTTATAGGAAATCAGGTCTTAGTTTTGCTCTGCCCTCAAGAAGATACTTTAAGAAGATAAAACCCAATGTGTTGTATACTCAGTTGCATTAGCTTTGGCAGAATGTAAGGAGTAGATGCAGAGCTAAGGACCAGAGGGGAAGGAAGCAAGCAGGTCCCGGACCAGCTGCTTTTCAGGCAAACCGGCTGAACTAAATGGTCACAGTTGGCCGCAAATGATGGAGGAGGGGAAGAGGCCTACACTAGCAGGCAGAGGACTGACCCTGGGGGAGACACACTATGGATTAGAGCTTGGAGCCAGTGCTTCTGAGAGAGAGAACAGTATGTCCAGGCCCTGCCTGGGGTACTCAGCTGTGAGAAAGAAACTGTCTCAAGAGGAGAGGGAAAGTGTCTCACCCAAGAGGAGCTCTAGAAGGAGGGTCAGGGAAGAAAAGGGTTAGCTCTGAGCTCAAGAAGTCTTTCTTGGGACCATGAAGATGGTTACTCTGATCAGTGGCAGATGGCTAAAAAAAAAACCTGGGGTGGGGAACAAGCAGAACACTTGGAGGGACTAGAGTGGAGGTAGATGAATGATTGGATGTAGGGAACCTCTTTCCATTTACCAGACTGCTGTGTGCATGTATGAAGACCCTTTAAAATGACTGGGTCTAGTATGCCATTAGGTTGGCCATTTTTAAACCATTATCTAGAGGATACCGAATCCAGACTTTATTGTAGGAGATGTATCAACTTGGAAGGCCTCAAATCAGGCGTTAATTTTAGAGATCTGAGGTTTTTAAGGAGACAACCCCAGTGGGGTGTCTGAGGGTGTGGGCCGAAGACAATGTAGCGCCCATTGGGTGAAGGGGGGGGGGGCGCTTACTGAGCTATCGTATTGGCATCCCGATAGAAAGACGGTAAGAATTCAGGCAACAGGCCAGGTAACCAGGTCCTCACGAGATTAGGGTCCTCACAAACTCCTGGAGTTCGCAGAAAGCAGTTTAACCTGGTACCAGGATTTCCGGCAGCTGCAAGAGCTCAGAGTGGGGAGGGAGACTGTAAACTGCTTTCGATGGGTGGGGGGGGGGAAGGGAGTCACCCAGCGGCCAATGTCCTAAGTAGTAGTTCAGCTAGGAAGCCAGTCATAGGGACTGGGGCAGACAAATGCCAACACCTCTCAGCCCAGGGAAGGCTGGCCAGGCCTTATCTGGGCGTCTAGGGTCACTCCCGCCGATTGGAATCTCCTTACCAACCAATATGCCAGTGTGTGTTTGCAGGCTTATGCAGTCTGGTATCAGGAAAGTGGAACCTCAAGGTCTGTGTGAACCTGTCTGGCTGCCTAACCCATATGGCAGAGTACCACGTGGTGGGCCGCAGGCGTAGTTAGTCTGCAGCAGCGGTGGAAATTCACGTGGTTGGTGATGGCAGGTAGCAGCGATGGAGTCCATGTGGAGTAGAGGCAATAGTGGTGGAGGTAGAGGAAGGCCACGTGGCATCTGTCCTGCCTGGCCACAGCAGCTAGCGGCTGCAGCAGCCGGCAGCACAGCAGTTCCTGAAGTATTTGAACTCGGCCAATGCACCAATGTTAGTTGTTAGAAGTCCGACTGCAGTTCAGAACAGACCACTCCAGACCACATGGTTCCAAGGGGGAGGAGGATTATTCAGGAGATAGGGCAAAGGTGGGGAGAAGAAGGTGGAAGGATAAGAGAGAAGAGAAGTAGAGGCCGGCCATGACCATGTGGAGAGAGAGGAGGCGGGGAGGGGACAGAGAGGCAAGAGCGTAAGAGAGAGAGGGTAAGAGAGTAAGAGATTAAGAGTAAGAGAGTGAGGAGGGGGCAAGCAGCCCCTTTTATAGTGGATCAGGCCTACCTGACGGTTGCCAGGTAACTGTGGAGAGGAGCATACCTGGCTGTTGCCAGGTAACTATGGAGGTGGAGTTTAGACAGAATACTAACAATGTCACTCCAAAGTGGGCTTTCTGGAAGCAGGGGTATTCTCTCTTAGTATTTGCAGGAACAACAAAGTATGTACTATTGTAAAAACAGACAATTTCTACAGACTTGTCTGATACTTGTCTTATAATTCATGTTGAAGTATAGACACAATTCCATTTCCTGACTGGAAAGGAAACAAGAGTACATGGAAGACTGGATGATAAAACACAAAGAGCAAGATGGGGGAGTGGAAGAAACAGACTCTAGTGTTGTGGCTTTCACTACACTCTGGTTCTTGATACCATTCCCTTAAAACCTTAATGCGCCCTGGTACAGGGCACCAGAATGGACATTCTCTATGGGCCAAATTTCTATTGCAAAATATCCAAACTCATATATTTTGGTATGGAAGGCCTTCCTTCTTATCCAACTAAAACTTTTACTATTTTAAAAATTATATATTTTTCATATTATAATGTAATTACTTCATTTCTCCTTTCCCCTTTCCTCCCTCCAAACGCTCCCATAGACACCACCCACTCTTTCAAATTCATAGCCCCCTTTTTTTTTTCATTAATTTTTATAGATGTGTTTTTAATTGTCAGTTGTTACTGGAGGCGATTTTTCTGGAGTTTTCTCTCTGCTGTTGGCTCAGCTGAGTACTTGGCGAACAGAGCTGAGGAATGAAGTGTAAAATAGGGCTGACTGCAGAGGCCAGGCATAGACTTGTAAGGAAAGGATTTCTGACCCTGCTTCCTATTCCTCCCAGGGCTGGGGTCTGAACTCTAAACTACTTCTTCCTACCTTACAGTGCTTCAGTTGTCCACAGAAGCGTTTTTACATGACCGTCGTCTAGGCCATTGTGCTGGGTAAACTCTTCTCTACACCCTCACCCTGAAGCACTTGGTCAGTTTTCTCATGGAATGAATCTTGGAGAATTTGCTTTTTATTTTCTCCTCCCACTCTTTTGCCAAATATGAAGAAAGTGGCATCAACCTCCCTGACTTACAGTGATGCCTACCCACTTCTTTTCCTGTTTCCTTGTGGAGGGTAAAGCCTGGAGTCAGGGTTCACTGGGCAAGTTTTTTTGTTTTTTTTTGTTTGTTTGTTTTTTTTTGTTTTTTTTTTTTTTTTTTCCAGGGGTCCAGAAGTCTTGCTAAATGTCAGGAGTCTGGATGCCAGTTTCACATCCTGCAAAAGCTCTCTGAAAGAGTGTGTCAGCAGAATGGATATTGCATGTCTAGACAAAGAATTGCCATTAGCATCACCAGCCAGCATTCAATCTGTTAACTCTTGTGTAAGCATTTGCTTTCTGTGCCTCAGGCAACTGGGTGGGGGTGGGTGGGTTAAATAAAAGCTTTAGCTCTAAGATTTAGACTAAGGCCCTCCAGGAGCTTCTTTGAAGAGAAGTTACCTTATAATAAGATTAGAAATTGTACTGATAGACATGAAAGTCTCCTGTTGTTTTTTAAAAAAAATCTCCAGTTAAATGATGATATCTCTATATTTTATTATATATCTAGGAACGTTTTGTAAAGCCAGTCAAGGGAGTGCAGGGCTTCCTGCTGGGTTCTGCTGTTAATCTGTGAATCTAATAGCCATGGTCCCTGCCTCAAGGGATTTACACCTTAATAGGGGTGACTGACCACAAACAAGAGTAACAGGATCTTGGTCTCAGTTTCGGCTGAGGCACCAAAGAACAAAGCAGTAGGTGTCAAGTTCCTTGGCTTTTGAAATTGAGGTGCTAACTGACTACCTCTGCAGAAGGGATACCTCAAAACCTGTTCCGCAAGTCGTAAGCCATCATCTTATCCCAGGGCATTGAAGAGAAGGCCCAGTGTTTGAAGTTTCAAGTTCAAGTAAGTAGGAAGGCTTGCTTGAGAAGAGTTGTCTTAGTGCTGTGTGGTCCCCATCACTGCGTCAAGGGTCTGTATGCCTTCTCATTTAATACCGTGGAAGGAGGGCATCCATTCTGAAAACGCATTGTCCTGTGTTTCATGGGGGCGGGGGGCATCCAGGGTGCAGGTGAGGGTTGAAGAGCTGCCACACTGAGAGTGTGAAGTACTTTCAGACTGGACTGGGTGATGTCTGACTTTGATGAAGAGACTGACTAGGTCAGCTTGAAAACATGTCCCCAGGGGAAAACGTGTGGAGAAGTGAGGTGAAGCTGATAAAGAGATGTGCCCTCAGAATGAGCAGGGAGGCAGGAAATTTTTCTGGGCCAAGAAGGATCATGGCCCAGAAGGTAGAAGAAGGTAACTCTGGGAAAGATAATGGGAGTGGGAGTGGTGTTTCTAAAACTCCAGGAAGAACAGGCCAAGGAGGTTTGGCTGCCATCCAGGTGCAGAGGCACACACCCCAGATCACAGCCTTATCTGACAAGTCAGACTTATCTTCCTTCTGTGCCTCCCAACACACCTCTACCTTGGAATCCACCATGGAATGAGATGAAAGGGAGCTGCCTTCCCAGCAAGCTCCTGGGCATGAACAGGACCTGAGCATGGAGGGAGAGAAACTGTAGGTTTGGAGTGTAGATACTAAAATCACCTGAGCAAGAAGACTAATTCTTCATGACTTGAAAGGGCCTTGGATCAGCTGAGGAGGGGGCTAATGACAGGAGTTATACAGGAAGGCAGCAGATTCAACTTGGTAGAGATAGGAGGAGATAAATTGCTTTCTGTCTCAATCACACTGACCCCTGTTCTTTTTTAGGCACATGTTCACAGAATTCTACAGCACTGCTCTTAAAAGACAGGGAAGCCTGCTTAGACATGCTGACAGCACCAGTCTCTCAAGAAATGATATTGAATCAGTAAGAGCCAGCTGTGCTGAGTACTTTCTGAAAGTTGCTTCCCTTTCAGGCAGAGGGAACGGCATGCATAAAGGAGGATGCATATCATCCTCTTATGAGGAGATATATAAACAGCAGTCAACACACATTCAATTGCCTTTAGCCACGGATATATTTTCTTTGTCCAGGTATTGAATTAAATATTATGTTTTATAAACAAATTGTATTTAACTGATCAATGTTAGAGGTGGGAAACGAAGCTTTGATAAAAGGTAAAGTGTAAAGGCCGGAAAGAACAAAAGAGCTCCTGCCCTCTGCACGCAGCTCCTGCTGGCTCAGAGAACATTCGGCCTCTGCATGGATTGGCAGCCTAGGCTAGCATGCTGACTACAGTAAGAAGCACAGGAGGTCCATGAGTTTTCCACCGCTTGTCTCATTAGGCCATGATGATGAGACTTCGTAAGTATAGCTTCTTTGGTATTGCTATGAGACAATCTCAGGGAACCTCCCTGTTCTCTGGCTCTTACTGCTTCTCACCCAGCATGATCCCTGAGCCTTTGGTATAGGAATTGTGTTTATTGTAGATGTTTTGATTGGAGCAGGGTACTACATGGTCACTGGTTACTTGTTCTTTGTAGTTTGATTGCTCGTGGATTTTTATAATGGTCTCTGTTAAAAAAAAAAAAAAAAAAAGGCAACTAAAGAGTGCTAACAGTGGGAGAAAATAGTCTTTGCCAGAGATGAACATCCAAGTTGGTTATCTAATACCAAGTGGTCAGTTCTGAGATCATATACATACAAATAACATTATATGGGCTGAACAGGTTTTATCAATATATTCATGAATATATGTAATATATATATATTATAATATATATTATATATACTATATATAATATATTATATATATAATATATACATATATATGTAATATATATTACATATATTCATGAATATATAGATATAGATTATGTATATATAGATTATGATATATAGATTATGTATATAATATATATACATATATATGTAATATATATATTACATATATTCATGAATATATAGATAAATATATATATATATATATATATATATATATATATATTTAGCAATGATTAATGAAATAGAGGACATGAATTTTAGAGATAGCAAGGAGATTCATGAAAAGAGTTGGAGGCAGAAAGGGTAAGGGACGATAATGTAATTGTATTAAAACAAACAAAACAAAGAACATAGTTATTAGCATTTTGTCTAAGCTCCACTCCACAGTTACCTGGCAAAAGCCAGGTGTCCCTCACTCACTGCAAAAGGAGCTGCTTGCTTGTGAAAGGTCCAGGACTCCCCAGAAGGGGGGTCCACTCGAGTCACAGGATAGCACTCACCCAAGGACACACGAGAGACCATCTTGATGTAAAGCACATGAGGTGGTTTATTAAATCAGAGCTCTGGGCCAGTCCGTATCCCCATATCTCACATAGGGGATAGAGGGACTGACACCCCCCACCCCAGGGATCTAGCGCTTATATATGGGCAGGGTGGGGAAAAAGCGAACTTTCACACAGGTGCACACGATTGGTTGTTTTACTTTTTTGAACACTAGCAGGCCGTACCATGGGGGCAGGGTGTAGTTCCTCCCTTGGCCAGTCAGTTTGGGATGTTCTTAACAGGCCTTTGTCTTGTAACTCCACCTCCTCTGTAACTAATTAACTGGGCCCCAACCTGCTGGCAGGCACTTTTAACTACTTAGGTTAGGGAAAAGGAATGGAATCAGGGCCCTGTTATTTTTATTAGTTTGGGCCTATTTCAAAATTCTCTTTCATTTGCTCCCTTCACTTTCTCTTGCTCTCTTGCCTTCTTGCTCTCACTCTGTTCTCTCCTCCCTCCCCTCCCTCCTCTCTCTCTCTCCATGCTCATGGCCAGTTAATCTTCATGTGGCTGATCCCTCAGCGTGTGCCCTCAGAGGCACCCCCTTCCCCCACATCTGACTACACATCCACCAAACATATTCTTTCTCTCTTTATCTTTTTATAAAACACAACAATAGTTTCCCTAGTAGTTCCAGGAGTCAGGGAAGGATTTCACTTATTCTAGGACTCTGTTCCTGTGTAAAACTTGGAAAAGACTAATTGTTGTGACATCCAAAATCATAGAGAGAAGATGTGAACTGTAGCCAGTGGAAGCAGCTGCCACTCCTTATGGAAAAGCAGGCTTGCCTTGGGTGCCAAATGCTTGCTGACTCAAGAAATAGAAAAGCAATAGATGAACTGGTCCCCTACTGTAGGCTTTGGGAGAGTTCAGAAGAACTGTGGACTCATCCAAATAAAGCCTGTATCTTTAGTGACCTCCTCTAATGCTCTTATTGGTGGCACTTCCCCAGACTTCCCAGGATTTGCAGTTGGTACCTGGTCACCACCAGTGGTGGAACATCACAGGACAGGCACATAATGTCTGTGGGGGATCCTAGGAAAGGTGAACAACTGACAGAACTTGCTTTCAAGGAGCAGTATCTGACACTGTTAGTCAATTAGGCATAGGTAACCCAAGGAGTTGAATACAGATCTAAAATGTGCCTCCTTGTGAATATCAGGAAAAGATAGTATCACCTAAATTACTAGATATTTCAGCTTCCTAGCTTTTAACTTTATGTTTTGCTTCCCTAGCAACACATACGCAGTAGAGAAACTGGCAAGTATTGTATGGAAAGAAACACAACAACTATCTTAGTTTTAAATAATGCTTTGTATATAAGGAAGTAGCTTTTGCATGTCAGAGGGAAGAGTTTGTGCTGTCTTTAGTCTTAGTTTCCCTCTGGTGAAGAGCAGCAATTTATCCCTATAGACTTGATACACTTCAAAAAGGAACCAATCTCCAAATAAGCTGTATAGCATACAGAAAATGCAGATATACTTAAAATCAAGGTAATGGGTTTAGGCTCTGAGAATTCCATAGTTAAAAGGATGCTGAGTCAGAGGGCTTTCCAGCATCTTATGCAAATCATTAGCCCGTAGTGTATGTTCTTTGATGTTTCTTGATTTTCAGATAAAAGTAATGTGTCAAAAAATTTTACAAATAATTTTTCAGGTTGATATTGTAGTCAGTCTATTTTATGCTTGGCAGAACATCAGGATAGAAGGGGAATAATTGGATTGGGCAAATAAATTTGTGTTACAACCCCAGCCTTCGGGGCCAGAGAGGCTCATTGGTTAAGAGCACTGACAACTCTTAGAGGGCCTAGTTCAACCCCCAGCACCCACATCGAGAACCCTTAGACCTGAGGTTGAGACCCAGGCTAGAGACTTCTGCTTTGGAAGGTCCATGTAATCTTCTCTGATTGGAATAGTCCTCTGCATAAAGAGAGATGCTCAGGGGCAGAGAGTACTGCTCACCACACCTCTCACTCCTGTGCTTTTAGACTCTAGTCCTTTCCCGAGCAGTTCCTAGGTTTGTGCTTCCACCAGCCGTGGCAGGGAACAGTTTATTATCACAAACTTACATAATTTACCTTTTGTAGTAAACAATTAATAGTAATATCAATCTTGGTTAGAGTTTTTGGCTAAACTGGAATTATATTTAATATTGAAGATTATATTGCATGATTCTACCCATCACTCCCTTCTGATGCTAAGAGAGACATTGTCATTATCCCTACACAGTGAATGACATGGAATTAGTAGTAAAAGATAATAAAAGTAAAAGCATCCCTGTTCCCAGAGTCCTTGATGCTCAGAATTTTATTCTTTAATTCAACTCCTTTACAGTCTCTACAAACCATATATAACTTGCTTCTATCCAGGGCAGTATCCTATGTATTGCATTGCAGACTTTTGCTAAGCTTTTGCCAGAGGCCTCACTGAAGGAGGGGTGTGCTAAAGGACCTAGAAAAGTGGAACACATCAGTTAGTTATCAGCCTGAAGAGATGTATTTGGATAGATTGAGTATATTTGTAAAACAGAGGATTTTCAACTTTTTAAAGTTATTAGATTGGTCGTTAGAATCTTCCAGAACTAAATTTTGTCTTTCTCAGTAACTACTGACTTTTGTATATATGTTTCAGGGTTAAGTTTCAGCTTGTGAAATTTGTTACTGAAGCCCCAAGGAGCCATTCATTTAATCGAACAACGGTGTGGTCTGATATTAATGTGTTGCTGTTAAACTCGGTACTAAAATTTAACAGTTTATATTATTGTGAACTTAGTACTAATTTACAATGTGGTCGAACTGTGGACAGCGCCAGAATTGTTAAGAGTTGCCTGATGGGAAATAATGGTATCACTGTTTACTAGAATTTGTGGGTTTGCTGCTCATATACATATATATATATATATGAATATTATATATACACATAATTTGGTTTTTTGGATATTAATTTTGCAAAGCACCTCAGCTTTCTATGTTGAGTTGACATTATATAAAAATTAACAACTGAAATATTCTCTAAATAATGGGAAAAATTAGCTGATGGGAGTGTTTTCCCTGTACAATTTTCCTTCAGTCATTAAAGGAGGCCAGTTTTCCCCCTGCATTCTTTCCTTTCCAGTTTATTACATCACTACCTATGATTGGTAGTATCCCTTTGATATCAGATGGTCAGCCTTATCTTTTTTAACCTAATTTAGATGAATATGTAGATGTCTAGAAATGGTAGAAAGTTCTGAGAGAGAAAAACATATGGAATTTGGAAGATAAATAATCCAAGAATAGCTTCTTGAATATGAGCCCCAATTAAGGAGAAATAATTAATCATACTGGCATTGAAGAAATGAAATATTTCATATTACTGTCTGATCTTGGTCATGCCTCCTTTTCAAACCCCAAAATTAGACATAATGATGGACTAAATAATGATAGACTATATAAATAAATTCATTATTCACCATCTGGTTATGTTACTCGGTGAACTGATGGAAAATTTCTGGAATCCTTTTTCAAAAATTCTCCTGGGGCACAAAGTCCTTCTAAACCCAGTTTCTGGGGGTACCTTTGAACTTCCTGCATAGATTTCTAAACTTAACAAGATTTATTTCATTCTTTGAGCAGGAATGCTATGTCTATATGTACATATGCACACATGTGCATCCAAAAAGGGCAATGGATTCCCTGTACCTGGAGTTACTGATGGTTCTGAGCTACTTGCAAGTGGTAGTAATCAAACCTCTAGAAAAATAGCCAGTGCCCTTAATAGCTGATCCATCTCTATAGTCGTCTACGCTTTATGAAGTGAATCTTTTCTATGGATAAAAGTTATATAGCTACTTATAATGTGTACATACAGATATGAAGGTAATTTCTAATAAATGATTACAAGCTGTGGTCCAGCTAGTCAAACAATGGCTGCCAGTGAACAAAAGCTCCAAGAATCCAGTGGTGGTTCAGTCTGTGAGGCTGGGTGTCTCAGCTAGTCTTCACTATATACTGGCATCTTGAAAAAGTTGGCTCTAATGTCAGTGAAGGAATGGAGTTGCTAATATGCTGATGGATTTACAGCCCCTCAGCCCTTCCTCCATGCCCTTACATAGGTGTGGTCCACATTATAGCTGGGATTTCCCAGCTCAAAAGATCTGCATTAAACATTGTCTTAAAGCCTCAAGATCTAAATTACAGAGATTTCTTCCTACCTCACAGACCCAGATTACAAATAGATCTTCCCCCTTTGAGTTCATCAAAAATCTCTCACAGATGTGCCTCTCCATTTTTGGGTTTTAGTTAGTTCCAGCTAATTAAGTAGACAACCAAAAATAGCCATCACATAATGCATTGCATTTTCAACTAATTTTATACATTTTTCTATTAAAATACCATGTATATTGTAAAAGTCTATATAGTATGGTTGTTCTCAACCTCTGGGCTGTGACTCCCTCAGCATATCAGATATACTGCATATCAGATATTTTCATTATAATTCATAACAGTAGCAAAATTGTAGTTATGAAGTAGCAATGATAGATGTAAAGTTTTTACCCCAGTGACCATATATCTGGAAGTCACCCCAGTATGAGGAACTGTATAAAAAGGGTCACAACATTAGGAAGGATAAGAACCACTGATATAGTACATTTGGAAGTCCATTTTTTTTAACCTTGTGACAAATTTATTGTATTTTTAAAATCAAGAAACCCTGTATATATGGTGTATGTATGTGTGTATTTGGATTTTCATGTATATAGGGAAGTTAGGGGACAATGTTTCTCATTGTTTTGCTACTGTATCTGATTAGCTTGGTCCATGAATTTCTGCAGTTTTTCTGAGTTTATTACTTGTCTTTCTATAAGAATGCTGAGAATACAGAGACATTACCATACTGAGCTTTTTCATTGGCTATGGGGATTTAAACTCAGGCCCTCACACTTGCTCTGGCAAACACTTAACCCACTCAGTTTTCTCCCCAACCCTATTTTATTTTAAAACACTTAATTGTGATTTATACTATTAATAGACTTATAAGATTTTTAGGCTCAAGAATTAAGAAAAAAATTTCACCTCTATTCTCTAGTTATTACACTTAACAGACCTTTTCTAGAAAAGAGCTATCATCTTCACTTGCCTTTAGTATTGGATTCTTTACTAACAAGATGTTATTTTTAAGGGCATATACTATCTATGGTAGTAAAGTTAACTATGAGAGGGAGTCTTGTCCACTTTGCCGTACCTGTGTGTTTAGCAGCAAGCCGTATAATTTCCCTGGACCCTGCATCTCGTCAGTCAGAGGGAAGGTTGAACAGCATGACTTCTAAGATACTCTAGCTTTACAATCTGGATGTCATAACTGTACTTGGCAAGTCTTCTGAAAGGATGTTCTCCAACTCAGAGAGCTATTTGACTTTCTCCATAGATAATACAGATATGCAAAGACTTTTAATAGGAACCTCACCAAGGAAGAGAACATGCTTATTCCTCTTGGGACATCTTCCTATAGCACAGCTCTCTGTTACAATGCTCAGAAATCCCTGTGTGAAATGCCACACCCATGATGTCACTGCAGCTGGGGCTGCACACACATTAGGATTATAAAAAAGAGTCAGCAACAGTGCAATGACGTTTAGTCTAACTAGTCAGTATTTGGTCTTCTCAACTTTCCTGGCTGTATTTTGCAAAAGGTAAAAATAAAGTAAATGAAAAATCATTTAATTTTCTTAATTTTGTGTGCGAGTCATGATGTTTACAGCAAGAGATGCATAAGAATGTAGATCAAACTTTACATCTATCTATCTATCTATCTATCTATCTATCTATCTATCTATCTATCTGGTTCATCGACACATACATAGAGATCCGAAGACAACTTGGGGAAGTTGACTTATCTGAGCTTCCACTATGTAAGCTCTGGGGATCAAATTGGGGTCCTCAGGCTAGTGGCACAGACCTTTACGCACTAACCCATCTCCCAAGCCAAAGAACTGTAGGACCATGACAGGCAGCCTGATTTCTGGTTGAGCTAGGTTTGAAACCCTGGTGACCCAGCAGGTGATCTTGCAGAGTTCCCTGCAAGGGGTCGTAGGAGTTCAGCATGCTTCCCTACTCTAGGCTTCTAACACGAGGCCACAGACCTACATCAATCCATTCAGTCATGTAGGACAATGCCCCCTAGCCTTTCCACAGGTAGAGGGAATAACTACGGGCCACAGAGCCTCAAGACAGATTAACGAGATACCTAAAGGCCAGAGGGGCATAACCAATTAAACATTCCTTCTCAGACCTTCCTCCTAAAGGTTTTTAATTTCAGACCTGCCCGAAAAATACTGGAGTATAGTTTTTATCTATTTTCTGCCATGGCAATAAACATCCTAAGACCACAGACTACTTTTCTTTTTTGGTGTCTGCAGTAGGGAACAGTGGAACAGGCCTCAATCCACAGAGCTGCTGCCTAATCTGGTGACTTGCTGGCAAATCTAGCCCTTACGCCCCTACTTCCTGCTCAGCCCTCTGCAGCTCCCCAGTGGCGTCTGGGACAGTGCCCAAGAGCCTGAGAACCAGCCAATCCCCGGCTGCCTTTTGGCCCCAGGACCCCAAAGCCAAGAGCTCTAGCTCCCCACGGGACCTCAGACTGTGCTCCCTCACCCCTGGAGCAGAATTCATGGCATCACATAGTCTGATGTCTGTCTGGCACCAGCGTGCAGTGAACACAGTCAAATTCCTGTGCCTCTGTCCCCATGAGAGGCCCTAGCCATGTGGTGAGACAGACAAAGGACTTATGCATCAACTCAACAACAGGTCCCACACACACTACAAACAAACAAAGAACATAGTTAAAAATGTCACTTCTTTTAAACATACCATAAGCTATTTGTATTAAGCATTTTCTTTATCCAAGAAGAGAGATTTAAGGCCCAATAATAACAATACACTCATTTAAAGAGGAGATTTTGATCAAGAAAGCCTTTTGTTGGAGTCATATATAATCTTTATTAGTTTTCCAGAGGAAAGATGCGTGCAACAGGAAAAACTACAGCTCTTGAAATACAATATTAGTAAAACAAAATCAAACATAAAACAAGACCAAACAAAATTTTAACACAAAACTAACCTTACAAGGAAAGTATGATTTTAATACAATCCAAACACACCTAGTCAGACAACTATATTCAGTCTGCACCTTGGCAAGACCATGAGTAGTTAAACAAGAGAGAACATAAAAGGAATTCATGATGGATTTTTAATTGCAAGCATGCACTAATCCAGTAAAGACTTAAAGAAACATTTATTCTGATGTTTATTGTTACTGTCACACAACTTCTAGGTCACACAACTGTGTTGGTTAGCAATCGTCTTCGAATGTTTCTTTAGCCAAAATGAAATGTTGGGAGGACCTTTGTCTAACCTGATTTTATAACTACATCTCAGTGCTAATCTGAATTTCATTTGTTTTTGTTTCACTCTGGGTTTTTTACTCACAAGATTTAATATTTAGGGAGATACTATATATACACTGGTATAATTAAAGGACAGTAATTGCACAGGAAATGAAAAAGCAAGAATCTCCTATTTCAGCCAGAAGTACAATGAAACATGGCTCTGTAAATGCCTCCTTCTCACAAGATGGAGTCCTATTAACAATACTGATGGCACATTTGACATTGTGTGTGAAGATGTGTTATGTTTGTTATATAAACAATGCCCATGCGCAGTGAACACTGGCATCTGCTCTGAACATAGATTTAGACCCCATGGCTAAACAGAAGAGGAGACTTTTCCTGAAAAAACTGCTACGTGTATTTATGAAAATTATTGTCAGCATTGTTCTAAGAAGAGTTGTTTTAATTTCAAGGCATAGCTTTGTATTAAGTTAGGTTAATTGACCTGACTATATGGTCAATGCCTAAGCTGATTTAGAAGCATTAACCATTTTGACTTTTGAGACCTTGGTTTTAGCTAATTTTTGTTTGCTACATGTGCTCAAATTGGAAAAAGGCAACTAGGAAGTCAGCTGGAGTCTGATGTAGATTGTCCTTCCATCTAACAAATAATAAATAAATAAATATTGAAATTTCACTGTGAGGAATTTACAAAATCTTAAAGATTTCTTAAATCTTTGTGCATATGCATGTGTGAATCTGGTCCTTGTGGATGTGAGCATGGATGTCTGTGTACATGTGGTTCTTGTGTGTATGGGCATGGATACATGCATGCGTGTGGTCCCTGTGTGTGTGAGTATGGCTGTGTGTGTGCATGTGGTTGTTGCCTTTAACCTTATTTAAAACAGGTTCTTTTGTGATTGTTGCTGTGACCACCAAGCTAACTGTTCTATAAGTTTTCAAGGATTCTCCTTTCTCTGCCTCATTTCTAGCCTTGGAGCATTGGAATTACAAACATATGCTACAGCCTCCAGCTTTATGTGGTTTCAGAAGATCCAAATTCCTATCCTCACATTCATTCATTGAGGGCTTTTCCTGCTTAGCCGTCTCTCTAGGCCTATACTGTAGTTTAGAAAGTGGTAAGTTGAGCCCTCAGTATACTCTGAAACCTAAACAATCAGAGCAGATACAGGCAGGGTCAAAACACTTAAAATCTTGTTAACCCACATAGTTTGGGTACTAGGAGTCATGCGTCAGCACGTTTTCCTAGGTCCCTTCTTGAGAATGACATCTTCAAAAGAACTGGCATGTTTCCAGAAAGTGTATAATTGTCCTTAAAATGCTCCCCTTTCCCTATCATAAATTATAAAAATAATTATTTATTAAGTAACTTCAGTAATGCTTAATTGTGTAAAGCAACATAGCAAAAAAGGAGCCTCCTTCATACCCTGAAGTGAATGCTTTGTTCTGCTATTTATTTAGCCCTTTCTCATCCTGTTTTAAACATTCATGCACGTTTGTTTTAAACTTTACACAAGCACATACTGTAAACTATTTTTAGGAGGGTATGTTGTAGCCTTTCTTTGCAAAATATGTACTTCAAACTTATACTTTAAAATTTCAGTTTAGTATGCTGATACTTTCCCCTTTCCCTTTGGTTTGTTTTTTATGCCTTTTGTATAACAAACTTTATTTTTAAATCAGCAGCTTTAGTAGCTATAGTTCACTATGAGGAGAAACCCATTACATGGGTTTCTAATTTCAGAGAGTTTCATTCCATAGACATTAGGCCTTGTGGTAGATCAATATTTAAAGTTTTGAGGGAATACAGATCTGTTATCCTTTGTGGCTATGCTGTTTTACATCCTTACCGGCAATGTGGAAGGGCTCTAGTGTGTCCTTTTCTTACAAATACTTGTTTCTTTCTGTTCATCTTATTGTAGTCATCCTGCTGGGTATATGGTAGTAAGTCATTTTAGTTTTGATTTGCATCATATTTGTGCTTATTGGCATTTGTATATCTCCTTTGGAGAAATGCCCATGAAAGTCCTTTGTTAATGTTTTACTTGGCTTATCTTTTTGAGATATGAGTCCTTCATGTACTCTGAATATAAATCTATCGGATATGATTTGGAAATCTTTCTGCTTTTGTTTCTTTTCATTTTTTTTATGTTGTCCTGTGAGGCTAAAAAAAAAAAAAATTGATAACTTTATGAAAATCAAGTTATAGTTTTTTTTATTTTTACTTTCCTTTTTATTATATTTTTTATTTAGTTACATTTCAAATGTTATCCCCTTTCCCAATTTTCCCTCTGGCAACTTCTATTCCATCCTCCTTCCCCCTGCTCCTATGACGATGCTCACCCACCCATCCACCTACTCCCACATTCCTGCCCTGGCTTCCCCCTACACTGAAGCATTGAGCCTTCACAGGAACAAGGGCCACTCTTCTCATTATTGTCTCACAAGGCCATCCTCTGCTGCATATATGGCTAGAGCCATGGGTCCCTCCATGTGTACTCTTTGGGTAGTAGTTTAGTTCCTGGGAGCTTTGGGGGTCTGGTTGGTTGATATTGTTCTTCTTCCTATGGGTTTGAAAACCCCTTCAGCTCCTTCAGTCCTTTCTCTAACTCCTCCAATGGAGATCCTGTGCTCAGTCCAATGGTTGGCTGTAAGCATCTGCCTCTGTATTTGTCAGGCTCTGGCAGAGCCTCTCAAGAGACAGCTATATCAGGCACTTGTCAGCAAGCACTTCTTGGCATCCAAAATAGTGTCTGAGTTTGATGACTGTATATAGGATGGACCCCCAGGTGGTCCAGTCTCTAGATGGCCTTTCCTTCAGTCTCTGCTCCACACTTTTTCTCCGTATTTCTTCCTGTGAGTATTTTGTTCTCCTTTCTAAGAAGGACTGAAGCATCCACACTTTTGTCTTCATTCTTCTTGAGCTTCATATAGTCTGTGAATTGTATCTGAGCTTTTGGGCTAATATCCACTTAGTCCACTTAGTCAAAAAATTGGACCCAGTACTACCTGAGGACCCAGCTATACCATTCCTAGACATATACCCCAAAGATGCTCTGACATATAACAAAGACACATGCTCCACTATGTTCATAGCAGCCTTATTTATAATAGCCAGAAGCAGGAAAGAACCTAAATGTCCTTCAATAGAGGAATGGATACAGACAATGTGGTACATTTACACAATGGAATACTACTCAGCTATTAAAAACAATGAATTTGTGACATTCATAGGTAAATGAATGGAACTATAAAGTATCATCCTGAGTGAGGCAATCCAGTCACAAAAGAACAGACATGGTGTGCACTCATTGGTAAATGGAAATTAGCCCAATTTATAGTTTTTTTTTTTTTACTGTGATTTTGATGTCCAATCAAACAAGTAGTTATTGCTCAAAGTCATATCTTTTTGATATCTTCAAAAAACTTTATTGATTCAGTATTTATATTTAGATTGGTTATTAAAAGTGTTTAAAGTTTTTATATACTGTGAATCAGGATGTCCAGCTCTCTACTTGTGGTTGAATATAATATATTTTTAAAAATTATTTATATATTGCACTAGAACCATTTGTTGAAAAGTTGTTTTACTTCATTGACTTGTCTTAGAAACTCTGTTGAAGGTATTGGTACAGAGACAGGCAGGAAGATCAATGGAATAGAATTGAAGACCCAGGAATGAACCCACACACCTATGGTCACTTGGTCTTTGGCAAAGGAGCTAAAACCATCCAGTGGAAAAAAGACAGCATTTTCAACAAATGGAGCTAGGTCAACTGACCGTCAGCATGTAGAGGAATACAACTAGATCTATTCTTATTTCCCTGAACAAAGCTCAGTCCAAGTGGATCAAGGACCTCCACTTTTATTATTATTATTATTCCTTTTCGAGACAGGGTTTCTCTGTGTAGCCCTGGCTGTCTTGGAACTCATTGTTTAGACCAGGCTGGCTTGAACTCAGAAATCCACCTGCTTTTGCCTCCCAAGTACTGGGATTAAAGGCATGTGACACCACTGCCTGGCTAAAGAACCTCCACTTAAAACTAGATATACAGAAACTAATAGAAGAGAAAGTGGGGAAGAACCTTGAACACATGGGCACAGGGGGAAATTTCCTGAACAGAACACCAATGGCTTATACTCTAAGATCAAGAATCAACAAATGGAACCTTATAAAATTGCAAAGCTTCTCTGTAAGGCAAAAGATACTGTCAATAAGACAAAATAGCAACCAACAGATTGGGAAAAGATCTTTACCAACCCTACATCTGATAGACAGCTAATATCCAATATATACAAAGAACTTAAGAAGTAAGACTCTAGAGAATCAAATAACCCTAATAAAAATGGGGTACAGAGCTAAACAAAGAATTCAAAACTGAGGAATACTGAATGTCCGAGAAACACATAAAGACATGTTCAACATTCTTAGTCATCGGGGAAATGCAAATCAAAGCAACCTTGAGATTCTACTTTACATCATGGCTAAGATCAAAACCTCACATGACAGCAGGTACTGATGAGGATGTGGAGAAAGAGAAACACTCCTCCGTTGTTGGTGGGATTGCAAGCTGGTACAACCACTCTGGAAATCAGTCTAGCAGTTTCTCATATAATTGGACATATTGCTACCCGAGGACCCACCTATACCACTCCTGGGCATACACCCAGAAGATGCTCCAACATATAACTAGGACACATGCTCCACTATGTTTATAGCAGCCTTATTTATAATAGCCAGAAGCTGGAAGGAACCCAGATGTCCTTCAACGGAGGAATGGATATAGAAAATGTGGTACATTTACACAATGGAATACTACTCAGCTATTAAAAACAATAACTTCATAAAATTCTTAGGCAAATGGATAGAACTAGAAAATACCATCCTGAGTGAGGTAACCTAGTCACAAAAGAACACACAAGGTATGCACTCATTAATAAGTGGATATTAGCCCCAAAGCTCAAAATACCCATGATACAATCACAGATCACATGAAGCTCAAGAAGAATGAAGACAAAAGTGTGGATGCTTCAGTCCTTCTTAGAAAGGAGAACAAAATACTCACAGGAAGAAATACAGAGAAAAAGTGTGGAGCAGAGACTGAAGGAAAGGCCATCTAGAGACTGGCCCACCTGGGGGTCCATCCTATATACAGCCATCAAACTCAGACACTATTTTGGATGCCAAGAAGTGCTTGCTGACAAGTGCCTGATATAGCTGTCTCTTGAGAGGCTCTGCCAGAGCCTGACAAATACAGAGACAGATGCTTACAGCCAACCATTGGACTGAGCACAGGATCTCCATTGGAGGAGTTAGAGAAAGGACTGAAGGAGCTGAAGGGGTTTTCAACCCCATAGGAAGAAGAACAACTATCAACCAACCAGACCCCCAAAGCTCCCAGGAACTAAACTACCACCTAAAGAGTACACATGGAGGGACCCATGGCTCTAGCCATATATGCAGCAGAGGATGGCCTTGTGAGACATTAATGGGAAGAGTGGCCCTTGTTCCTGTGAAGGCTCAATGCCCCAGTGTAGGGGAATGCCAGGGCAGGGATGTGGGAGTGGGTGGGTGAGTGGAGGAACACACTCATAGAAGCAGGATGAGGGGGGATGGGATGGGATGGGATGGGATGGGATGGGATGGGATGGGATGGGATGGGGGGTTTCCTGGGAGAAAGCATATAAAAACTACCACAAATGGCAATATTTTCTACTGTTTTGATACTTGTGAGGGAGAATCTGCAAGATATTCCTGACCAATAACTTCAGGGAAGTTGTACATACTTGTCACTGGCCTTTTATTTGGTAACCTATAGCTTCTGAAATGAATATAATCCTCTGTGTAGGGTAACTTCAATTAAGCTTCTAAATAGTTAAGTTTCCATACAAATTTGGCAAACATCCTTAGGTTTATTATCTCTTCCCCACTACCTCCTCCACCTTACCTCCCCTGATCCCTTGTTCCATTTAAACTTCCCTTCCTACAGTTTTATTCCCTTTCATAACACTAGTATTCTGCTAGTCTTTCTTCTTTTAAGATCTTTCCCCTGCCCCTCACACCAATGGTCTTTTTCTAGCTTCCTGGATTCTGCAAGTACTCCAAGGAAAACCGAAAATGTAAGGGTTTGCTGTTAGGATCCACATATGAGTGAGAACATGAAATATTTGTCTTCCAGAGTCTGGATTATGTCACTCAGTATATATTCCAGTTCCATCCATTTACCCAATATTTTCATTCTTCTTTTTACACTTAAATAAAATTCCATTGTGAAACCCTGTACCCTATTTTCATTACACATTCATCAGTTGACAGGCACCTCCATGTCCTAACTGTGACCAGCATGGTAGAGCAAGTTTCTCTGCAGAGGGAAACAGAATCCCTTGGATCTTCGCTTAGGAGTGGAACAGCCAGGTCCCCACAGGACTCCCTATCAACTGTAACACAGAAAAGGCTATGCCGAACACTTGGGAAATGTGTGAACATTTTCTGTTCCATTTTCCCTCAGTGTCCGGTCATATTCCATTACAGATTCTGATTCTGAGTTTTCTGGGAAGAGAAACTGAAGAGGTCAGCTCAAGAACTTTGGAAAGGTCATGGGACACTTGTCTCTCCCCATGGGAGAGGCTAATTAACATTCCTTGGTCACGGGACACTGCTCCCCTGGAAAAGAGAGGCTGATTAAAATTCCTCAGGTGACAGGGGAGGAAACCCACTTTTGGGTAGGGAAGAACTGGAGCATGTACACACATTCTGCAGGATAAACCAACCCTTGCCACACACAGACAAGGGAGGTCCTTACCACCTTAGTCCCTAAAGACTAATCAGTTTTAAAAGTCATGTTGTTCTGCCAATCACATTGTGCCTAATGGCTGCTGCCCTAAAAACTATAAAAACTGGCCAAACGGACTGCCCAGGATTGTTGCATCTCCTTCGGGTATAGGACGACACCAACGTGTTGGAACACTAAATTCCCCTTGCTTTTTTGCATCGATTCCTGGCTCCTCATGGTTCACTCAGGGGGTCCATGGTAAGCTAAGGCTTCCCAGAGGTGCATTGGCCGGGAATCCAACCTCCCATAGGGATATATGTGAGAGTGGAGAATCAGGTTTTGAGGAGGTACAGTGGTTTATTTGTCTGTCTCACTGTCAAAGTCTGATTTCTGTAAGCCTATATGAACTTTCCGTCCACTTGCAAGCATCTGTGCGGCTTGGAGAGCCCACGGTATTTCGGGCAGTCAAGTGCGGTGAGAAGATGTACCTCAACATCGTGACTGTTGGGGCCTGAGGAATGCTTCAGGTCCCCTGGAGGGGGTTAGAAGGACCCTGCTCCTTTTGGAACCTGTTAGACTCAGTCCTGGTGTAAGCCAGCCAAGTCTCCTGGTTACTGGATTCTTCTGCCTGTGAAGGCAGGTTTTCCTACATCTTGATTGGATCTTTGTGAGTTATGTCTTGACTCATTTGTGGCAAGGACAATAACTGTCTATATAATAACCTGGTTTCTGCACCTGTGGCAGGGGTGAGAACTGTGCGTTGATTGTCTTTCTCAGTGTTCTTGGACTTGGACTGTCTGCACCCATAGCATGGGTGAACTGTGTGTGTGTGTTTATTGTCTTTCTCCGTGTTCTTGGACTTGGACTGTCTGTACCTATAGCACGAGTGAACTGTGTGTGTGTGTGTTTATTGTCTTTCTCTGTGTTCTTGGACTTGGACTCATGTTATTTTTTGGACTGGAACTACCCCATTAAACATCCGAGTTAACCACTGAAGGGAAGGTAGGGAAAGAGGAGAAAACTTGTCAGAAACTTGTAAAGAAGGGCAAGTTAGTTACTCTCTGTTTCTCTGAATGGCCCACCTTCAGAGTAGGGTGGCCACTCATAGGGACCTTCAAGTTGCAGGTGATCAAAGCAGTAGAGAAAAGAGTCTTTAGGCCAGGATCCCTCAGGCACCCAGATCAAGTGCCCTACATAGTTAGAAAAATCTAGTAGTGGACCCTCCCCCCACCCCCCATGGATAAAAGCCTTTCTTCCCCAAGACCCTTGTAGGTTCTGGCCATCAGGAGAAAGGAAACACAGGAGCAGGGATCTGGACCTGAGAAGAAGTTGATGTTTCAAGACCCTCCTCCTCCATATCACTCTGCTCTTGCCCCCATGGCCCTACCATCGCCAGCACTGGAATCCTCAGCTCACACGGAACCGGGGCCACTGTACCCCTTTACCTGAGGAAGGAGCGGGAGGAGACCCCCAACTTCCTGATCCCACCATGGAGACCTGATGTCTGAGAGCCACCTCCCCTGATACCTCGGTGGCTCTCCCACTGGGGGCACATGGGCCTCTAGATAAGGGCAATCATGTTAGGCAATATTGGCTCTTCTCTTCGGCTGACTAGTACTACTCGAGGGCCTAACAACCCCCTTTCAGATAATCCCAAGGGGCTGATTAAATCTCTCTGAGACTGTTTTATTTACTCATCAGCCCACCTGTGATGATATCCAACAACTCATAAGAGTGCTCTTCAGGACGGAAGAGCGAGAGAGAATACCGGAAAGAATGTCCCCTCAGGCACTGGGGTGGGGGTGGGGGGGCACCATTGATTGACCAGGCTGCTGACAGCAGGTTTCTTCTGACTAAATCTGACTGGGACTTTAGTGTGGCAAAAGGTAAGGGTCACCTAAAAGCTTACCATCAGACTCCATTGGCATGTCTCAAGGGGGCTACACGAGGCCCCACCAATTTTGACCAAGGCACTTGAGGTTAATCAGGGATCAGATGAGTTGTTTACAGCCTATCTAGAGCAGCTCGTGAAAGCATTCTGTCAGTATACACTATGGCCTTTATAGACCAGGACAGGATAAGTCATTAAAGGATTTAGTGTAGGTTGCTAAGGAAGTCTACCATAACAGGAAGACAGAGAAAGAGAAAGGAAGAAGATGAAAGAGAGATGAGGACCAGTGCACACATTGCAAGGAGAGGGGCCACTGGGCCCGAGAGTACCCCAACAAATGGAAGCCAGGGGCAGGAAATCCCAGGCCTTAGGAAAAGCACCCCCAAACAACAATGATGTTAGCCCTGGGGGTAGAAGTGACTAGGGAGAATGGGGTTCAGACCCCTCCCCAAGCCCAGGGTAACCTTGAAAGTGAAGGAGAAACCAACTTGATTATTGGTGGACATAGGGGCTCAACACTCAGTCCTCCAAGCCAATGGCTCTGTTTCCAAAAAAAGATCTTGGGTCCAAGGAACTACTGGCACCAAAATGTATCCATGGACTACCTGAAGAACAGTGGATCTAGGGATGGGCCAGGTATCCCATTCATTTATGGTAATCCCAGACTGCCCCTACCTTCTGTCAGGGTGAGACTTACTCTCCAAGATGGGGGCCCAGATACACTTTCTTCCCAATGGGCTGCAACTAACTAGCCCAAAAGGAGAACACATGGATGGAGGAAGGAACTCTCCAACTAACCCCTGCCAGGAGCTGAGGCTACCTGCTCTACAGACAGGAGCAGTTTTCTTCATGCTGGTCAGAGCTGAGTGGGTGCTGCTGTGGTGGATGGCCCAAATGTCATCTGGTTTGACCCTTTACCTCCCAGGCACATTGACACAGAAAGCAGCCTTGGAACTTGGGGCTGGCAAGAAAATGAACACCTACACAGAAAGCAGGTATGCCTTTGCCATAGCCCATGTCCACGGGGCTATATACCAAGAGATAGGACTCCTTGCATCAGAGAAAATCTAGGATCTCTTGGATGCCCGGATGAAGCCTGCAACTGTGAGTACTATTCATTGCCCAGGACACCAGAAGGGAAGAGACTCAGTGGCCAGAGTCAAGAACTAGGCAGATCAAGTGGCTTGAGAAGTGGCTATGCAGGAGCCAATCCTGGTTATGGGCCTTCAAGAGACACCCACTGGGAAATGGGACTGGATTAAGAGATGGCCTCACTTAAAACACACAGAAAAAGAAAGGACTCGGATTGCCAGCCACTCTACCAACTATTACCTAGAGAAGAAAGGACAGTGGCACACACATAAGGGAGAACTATACTCCCCAGAAAGCAAGCAAAAGACTTATTAGGCCAAATGCACAGATGGACTAATTTAGGGGATAAGCTCATTTAAGCAGTCAAGGGATCTAGGATATATATATATATATATATATATATATATATATATATATATATATATATATATATATATATATTCTACATCTATATCTATATCTATATCTATATCTATATCTATATCTATATCTATATCTATATCTATATCTATCTATATACTTTGGAAAGGTCATGCACTTGTCTCTCCAGATGGGAGAGGCTAGTTAACATTCCTCAGAGCACAGGGGAGGGAACCCACTTTTGGGTGGGGAAGGGCCAGAGCATGTAGACACATTCTGCAGGACAAACCAACCCTTGCCACCTACAGACAAGGGAGGTCCTTGCCACCTTAGTCCCTAAAGATCAATCAGTTTAAAAAGTTACAGTGTTTGCCAGTCATGTTGTGCCTAATGGCTGCTGCCCTAAAAGCTGTATACAAACTGGCCAAATGGGCTGCCTGGGGTTGCTGCCTCTCCTTTGGGTGCAGGATGACACCAACTTGTTGGAACAATAAATTCTTCTTGTTTTTGCATTGATCCCTGGCTCCTCATGGTTCACTCAGGGGGTCCTCAGTAAGCTAAGGCTTCCCAGAGTCTTAGAAAACATCAAAGGCAGGTTGCTGAATGGCTGCTCGAGTGGATATAATCCTATTTGTAAAGTCAGCCAATGAAACACTCAGTAAGTAGTCGCTGAGGCAGGAACAGTGATGCTGATGCTGCATTCACCCATCTACCCTCCCCTAGGCTCTGCCAGCTTGATTTTCTGCCAGCTTTTGGAAGGCATCTAAAGCCAGTCAGGATCCCTCCTGTGGCAAATCTACTCACTACCTCGTATCTAGTAGATTAAAAAGCTTGATATTCAATTATAATTTTAGTTTTTAAGGTTTCCTCCTCTAAATGGACTTACTATTTAAAATTAGGAAACTTTTGGAGGTATAGTTTGTTTTAAGTCCTTTTAGAGATAAAATAAATTATATTATTTGTATAGCTCTCATTTCTAATGATTTGTAATATTGTTAACCTTATAATTAAATTAATAAAGCCATATGTCCATTGTTGTGGATAGCCCTGGTTTTGCTTGTATTTTGATGCTAATTCCACTCTCCCTGAGAGGGGCTGCAGACAAGGAGTGAATGACATACACAGGTGACTTCCTGTGAACCTTCTCCCCACCTTAACTTGTAAAGTCACTGGCTAGAACCGGTGACTGGGCAGTGGATGGGGAAAATTGTGGGGGAGAAGGAGGAGAGGAGAGAGGTAGGGGGAGAAGGAGGAGAGGAGAGAGGTAGGGGGAGAAGGAGGAGAGGAGAGAGGTAGGGGGAGAAGGAGGAGTGGAGAGAGGTAGGGGGAGAAGGAGGAGAGGAGAGAGGTAGGGGGAGAAGGAGGAGAGGAGAGAGGTAGGGGGAGAAGGAGGAGAGGAGAGAGGTAGGGGGAGAAGGAGGAGAGGAGAGAGGTAGGGGGAGAAGGAGGAGAGGAGAGAGGTAGGGGGAGAAGGAGGAGAGGAGAGAGGTAGGGGGAGAAGGAGGAGAGGAGAGAGGTAGGGGGAGAAGGAGGAGAGGAGAGAGGTAGGGGGAGAAGGAGGAGAGGAGAGAGGTAGGGGGAGAAGGAGGAGAGGAGAGAGGTAGGGGGAGAAGGAGGAGAGGAGAGAGGTAGGGGGAGAAGGAGGAGAGGAGAGAGGTAGGGGGAGAAGGAGGAGAGGAGAGAGGTAGGGGGAGAAGGAGGAGAGGAGAGAGGTAGGGGGAGAAGGAGGAGAGGAGAGAGGTAGGGGGAGAAGGGAGGAAGATGGAGAATGAACTGGACAATCCAGATTTCTAATGGCTTTAAATAGCCACGGGTCTTATCTAGGTCTTATCTAAGTGGGCAATTTATATCATTATCAATTGATTCTGAAGTTATCATGTAGGCATCTTGTGAATTGAGAATGTATTGATATATAAATCTGACTGTTTAACTATAAGCTTTAAGAGTTTTGATTTACTGGGTTAAAGGGATATGTGACAACTAGCTACAGGGGTAGATGACTGAGAAGGTACTGGTGGCTCTGAGGCAGGCGATCAGAGCTGGGAATACCACCAACCTGGGGCTGGCCTAGAGGTGGTGAGACTGCTGGAGCAGAGAGTAGCTGGGTGTAGCATAGAAACTTACAGCGCTTTTTAATATTTCCCACAACAGTCCATAATAGAGTTACCATAGAATCAATAGTTCTCACCTTTCATGTTCCTCATGGCTTGTTCCACTAATCAGTGTATGTGTTGTATTTTTAATCAAATGTAACATTAATCAAATTTTCCTTCATTTGAATTTGAATTAATCCAAAAGACTTTCCCTTCATCTTTTTTCTGTTCCTTTCATATTTCTCTAGGTAAACTACTACCAATGGTTTCTGATGAAATATATAGTCCATTCTGACTAGATATTACTTTAATGTGTAAATATTTTTAAGGTTTCATTTTTTATGAAATTTATTAAACTTCTTTGACAATTTTAAATGTGTACTTCTTTACATATCAAAACAGAAGAAAACAACATTTTAATATTGAAGACATCTCTTTCTGACTAATTAGAATGTTAGCCACAATACTCAGGAAAGTGGGATACAAAGGAGTGATAAAATAGGAATGTACTCTGTTTACATTGCAGTGGGGAAGGTAGAAGATAAATATCAGAAGGTTTAGTTAAATGAGACATCAGGAATTTGAAGTTTAAAACAGAGCAATCTTTTCTCAGATCAGATATTGACAGCAAAGAATGTGCTCTTTTTTTTCTTCTGACAATTTTATTTGAATTTTTATTATTTTTGAGATTATAATATAATTATATCATTACCCACTTCTCTTTTCTCCCTCTCAAACCTTCCATATTCTACTGCTTGCTTCCTTTCAAATCCATGACTTTTTTTCATTAATTGCTGTTACCTGTCTATATGTATATGCATACACATACTTCTTTCTAAATGAAACCTACTCAGTTTCCATAATGTTACATGTATGTATGTTTTCAGGGTTGACCATTAGGTTATAGACAACCAATTGTACTCTTTTCTAGGAAAGGCTATTTTTCCTGCTTGCAACATTACTTAGTTGCCTATAGTTATTAGTCAGTTACTAGTTATCCCTTAATTCTTTGTGCAGGGTTGAGGCATCATGGTCTTTCTTTTGTTTCTTTAGCACTCAATTGGTGTCATTCTTCTTCAGCTCTATAACCTCTAACTACATTCTAAGATTTTTTTTCCTCACACTGACAGATAAGTGTTGTCCCCATCACTCATCAAAAAAACATCTCTGCAATAGACAGAAACCGTGACAGAAGACCACAATCAATCAATGGATTGTGGAGCCCATTGTCAATGGACACATCTACAAAACAACTTCTACACCAATGCTAAAGGAATATTTCTTAAAGAAGGTACAAAAAACCCATAAGAATCAGAGGATTGGGGGGATTGCTATGGGATTGCGTAAGTTTTTTTTGTTTTTTTTTTTTTTTCTTTTTGGTATTTGTGTATGTTTGTGAATTGGGTGTGTCTGTTCATGAGTATGCATGTCTGTGTTTATATGTACATGTATGTATAAGCATGTGGAAGCCAGATGTCAACCTTGAATGTTGTTTCTCAAGCACCATCCACCTTGCTTTTTGTCTTCTTCATTAATTTATTTACTTAGTGACTTTACATCCTTAACACAGCTCCGCCTTCTCTCCTCCCAGTCTCTACCTCCGTTACCCACTCCCCTTCTCCTCAAAAAAGGGGAAGCCCCCAATGGGTATGAACCCAGCCTAGCACATCAAGTCGCAACAAGACTAAGCTCATCCTCTCCCACTGAGGCCAGACAAGGCAGCCCAGCTGAGGGAAGGGGATGCAAAGGCAGGCAACAGAGTCAGAGACAGTCCTAGCTCCAATTGTTAGGAGACAAAAATGAAGACCAAGCTGTATATCTGCTACAAACATGTAGGGGGCCTACCTCCAGCCACTGCATGCTCTTTAGTTGATGGTTCAGTTTATATGAACCCCCATGGGCTCAGTTTAGTTAACTCTGTAGGTCTTCTTGTGGTGTCCTTGACACTGCTGGCTTGCTCAATTCTATCCCCTGCTCATTCCCAAGACTCCCAGATCTCTGCCTGGTGTCTGGCTACAGGTCTCTGCATCTTTTTCCATCAGCTGCTGTATGAAGCCTCTCAAGAGACAGTTATGGGATGGAATTTTAATTTGTTACAGTCATTGGTTTGCCATTCCTTCAATCTCTGTTTCATTTTAACCCCTGTGCAACTTAAGATAGTCTCACATTGGCTTGGAATTCTCCAAGTAGGCTAGGCTGGCTGCCCAGCAAGCCCCAGGGATCTGCTTGTCTCTGCCTCCCCAGTGCTGGCTTAGAAACATGTGTCATCACTCCTGCCTCTTTTACATGAGTTTGGGGGGTTTAATTCAAGGTCCTCATGTTTATGTAGGAAGTATTTTACCAAGTGAGTTATCTCTCCAGCTCTTGCATTTATGAGTTTATCATTCATTCACTTTTCTTCATAAAAATAACTGCATATCTTAGACACAATGCCTGTTATGTGCTCTGTCCCATGCCCTTCTTATAGAGTGCTCTATATGCCTATAGCTCATGAGTTCTCAATAGCAGTGTTAATTAAACAAAAAGACCAATACCAATAGTACCACTGATCTCTTCAATCATTTGGAGCTCAGTAGAATGATATTGTTTTGCAGAAATTGTTTAATAATGCCCCCTAAGTTTAGGGTTGTAGCATCTGAACTTTTTTCTTACAGGGTCACAGTTTATAGACATACCCTAGTATACTACATATGAATTCAAGAAATTTTTAATTACCCGATGTATTTGTTCCACAGTCATTAAAAATGGTCACATACGGTTGAATGAGTTTTGTAACATAGAAAATATTGTTACTATTATTGTAGTGATGGTATAATTACAATTAATTAAAAAAAACAAACTCTGCAATGCACCCATAAGTTAACTTTTACTGAAGCACCTATAGATTGTCCTAAAGTTCAGCTTGTCCCTAACTCTGTATTTGGAGAGAGAAGCAAACAGTTCAGTTTTGAAGACTCTTTCTCTTTAAAACAAAGTGGGAGCTGGTTAACTACGTGGCTCTTTTGATTACATGTTGAAACCACACTAAGTCTCCGAAATCCAACAGAATATTGCAGTCTGGTCCTTTGTACTGAATGCTCACATGAATGCCTCCAGGAACCAATCCAGAAGCAAATCGCTGTTGATAGTAACTGACAGCATGAATCACTGCCCTCTGAGAGCCTCTGCCATCATCAACCCAAATGAGCTCACTTTGCTCAGAGGGAAAGCTGAATTTGTGCATGAGCCACAGCCAGCCTCTCAAGCTCGGGAACAGCAGGAGCCCTCAGCAGTTGTTTGAAAATAGCTGCACCTTTGAAATGAGTCACCTCATCAGCACATTCATAAAACCAGTTTTGTCTTTGATGACTTTTTGATCATAAACATGCAAAAGTTCTCAGAAAAAGGAGATCCAACTCTGCTGTTTATTAGCCACAGAAGCCAGAGAGGCCATGAATACTTACAGGGTTCCCCAGCAAGCAGACTTGAACCTGGGTTTTCCCCTTGCTGTGGCCCATGTGAAAACATTCTGTTGAGGGCAATTGCTGTATTGATTCCTAATAGCTTTAAGGAAACCTCCTTTAATTTGGAATGATTAAGAACTTTGGAAAAAGTTAGATAGGCGAGGGCACGAGGGAATGGGTGTGATTATATATCTATGAAATTGTCAAAGAATAAATTAATTAAAAGATTGTAAAGATACTTGAAATATGTTTGGCAGAAAGTTCTCTAAGAATAAGTGTATATTCATATTTACCAATGCAACCAAAATGACTAAAATGTGCTTTAAATATGAGAAAAACATTTACCCCAAATATACATACATACATACACACACACACACACACACACACACACACACACACACATACATACTGGGGTTGTGGGGAAGCAAGCGCTGAAAACATTTGTTCAAAGGATGAAATCATAAGCCTAATATTCACAGTTCAAAGGTTAGTCAAGTTTTCTTCCATCATTTAATTCAGCTTTAAAACATCTAAATAGCACCAACATTGTAAATGTAACCTTGCCTGACTTAATGCCTTTGCCCATTATTATCAACATAATCCATTGTTTTGGTTCTTGACAGGTAAAAACCCTTCTAAGGCATCTTTAAAGATAAACTGCTTTTTAATTCTTAACTCTGTACACTTTTTTTTTTTGGTTGTTGTTGTCAATAATTTGGATTTTTAAACATAACAGTCCTTATTTGTAAAGTACTTATTTCTGAGACAATTTGTCCACTAGAGCATGGAACCTATTAAACTAGTGAAGAAGTAACTTTATTGCTGGGATCCATGTTTACTTTTCTCTAAAAAGGTGATGAATTTGAACCCTCATAGGCTCTGTCTGCTGGGATAGGATGCCTCTAATGGTGACCATGGGAGAACATGTTGAGACAGGAAGAGCATTGTATGTCAGGAGGAGGCAGGGAAGTTGCTGACAATCTGAAAGGGGAGGTGTAAGTACTAAAGATATCCTCTCCTTCCTGTCGGATATCAGAGTTAGACATGGGTGATCCCAGTGTTAACAATTCCATATGACACATAGAGGAATAAGCACTCTCAGTTATTCTACTGGCTGTCCCAGTGAACTGAACTTGTGTGGTTCCTTCAGTATTCTTGTCTTCTAGATAGGCAAGAAAACAGACAAGCCTGGGGCCCCCTATTACCCCTTCATGAGCCTTGCATGACTTGGACAGTCAGTAATCAAGTCCTTTCAGTTTGAACTTAATCTTTCAAATACTCAAACTCCATTTCTGCTCTTCATTTTCATAGCCAGCCTTCTACCTTCTCCTTTACCCCTTCAACCTGATCCTTATGCTTTCTGAAATACACTTTTGATCCTCTCATTATTCTGCTTAAAAGTTTCTCCACTGCCTTCATATGTAAAACCTATATAAGAAATGGAATACTACACAGCTCTAAAGAATAACGAAGCTAAAAATTTTGCAAGAATATGGATGATCCTAGAGTGTATAATATTAAGTAAGGTTGCACAACCCCAGAAAATAAATAAACTGCATGCTTTCTCTCATCTGTGGAATCTAACCAGTAAAATATTCAGAGATGTAAACAAATGAACATATGGGTACAGTATAACATCTAGAAAAGAGAAGAAGAAAGGCTAAACCTAAGGGGATGAGGAAGAACTGAAGACAGGCAATTGGCATGACATATGAAAGAAGATATAGAACCAATTATTTTCCTGTTGCTAAGTCTGCCATGGAATTTTTGTTTTTGGTGGTGGATAAGTGCATAAAATATATTTAATTTTAATGCTGAAACTGTAAAGTCAAACGTGCAGCACCACAACTTGTTCCAAATACCAATTCTAACTGCATAGAAATTCATTGAGTTGTGTGACCTTTTAAATTTGGATATGTTATGGTATTATTTGTAAGATTGTTCCTTCCTAATAATAAAATTTATAAGAAATTTAAAAAAGAAAGAGAAAAAAACAAAACCAAACAAGATGACAGCAACAAAGAAAACCAAGTTCACCACCCTTGCATGCAATATTTTCCTTTTATGAGCCTTCTTTCTTCTGCCCTTGCAAGATCATTGTTCATGTTCTAATTGCCCCCTTTTTTTTTTCTCCTGGCCCATTACTGGTCACCATATTTGAGTAAGTAACTACCTCTTCTGGGTGGATTTCTCTGTGTCCCCATGTTTGATGTTTTACAGAATCTCCCTCCAGGATCATGTGACTACTGTGCCAATACACAATGCATCTACTCGCTTGGCACATACTAGGCGAATAACTATCTGCAGTTAGGGATTAATCAAGGAAAGCTACACAGGGAAGGTAGTGTCTAGCTGTCTCATACTTGAGGGAGGAATCAGCAAGACAGGGAAGGCTATTTAATGTGGGAAGAGCAAAACAGAAGCCAGGAGAGCTTGCTGTGCTTTGAGACTTAAAGCAACTTAGTGTCAGCTGAGCAAGAAGGGTAAGCTACCGTTATGTTCAGGAATTCCATACTGTAATCATCTGTGACCAGCTTCTCACAAAGGTCAGGCTTCCCGAAGCTCTAGGTGCAGAAAAAATCAGGGCTGAAGTGATGGCTCAGCAGCCAAGAGCACACTTACTGCTCCTCTGGAAGACCCAGAACTGTTGTAGCCCTACCTCAGGGCAGCTGATGCCAGCTTCTACCTCTGTGGGTTTGTCCCCATGTGGCAAACACACATATGTTTCATTCCATTATTTCAAACATTAAAAAAGATCAAGCATGATTAAACAGTGTGTGATATATATATTTAAGTTTACAAATTAGTCCTTTAATACAAAAATCAAAATGCAGTTTTATTTTGTTAATCAGGAGAAATAATAGGACTTACACAAGAATATTTGTTTATAGACTACAAGAGACACAATCTGGCCATGAGAAGCAAATATGAAGTTTTGAGGTAAATGGCTTCTCTTAAAATCACAGCACCATAGTGGAGTCTCTTTGGAGGTCACACCAAGTTCATTTATGGGAATGTGAGCTGGGAGCCAAACCGCTCTTTACACTCATATGCGTGTCTGCCTGGAAAGCATGTCTACAGAAGTGGTGTCTCAGTGAGCTCTCTCTGCTTGCTTTTTGGTTTTGCCTTCAACTACATGAAAATGACAAAGAAATAAACTTTTAAACTGAAACAAAAGAGTATTTGAAAACTAAGAATACAAATGTTGAAAAAAAAAGTTTACAAAGTAAGATATTTTTAAAATGAAAGTGTACGCACAGGTTCAGGCCCAATGGGTCACTAGTAAAATGGAAATAATTACTGTTGATGTTAAAAACTCTTAGTGTGATCTCTCAGGGCAAACAGTAGACACAGGAACACATAAGCTAGAATGAGAGCAACACAGGGAACAAACAGACCCCTTGATATCGCTTAAAGGTTGCTGCTCCTCCTTTATAGTGCTGGAAAAGTTAACACTGCATTCAGAATCATTCTCTGAAGAAATTCAGTTTTTAAGTAGCCAATGTATATAGTTGCATCCAAAGTTATTATTGAATATATTTCTCACCTCCCACCTCTAGTGCAGATGTTTTCTTACCCTGTCATTAAATAAAATGATGTGAGGTATCTTCATATATTATAAGCACAGTGGGGCACATGCTTATCTATGTATAAATTGACAAAGCAATTATTGTCCTTGCTGCCTTCTTCCTGGAGTCTCCATCAATCTGTGATGTGACCTTGGGACATGAGGCATAAAAAGGTTTAAAGCACCACAATCAAACTCTTAAGGGGCCAGCAAGGCTTACAAACCAGTGGCTGCTCCTCCACTTTTTATTTTTCCATCAGACGGTGGCTCAAGTCTTTTTTTTTTTTTTTTTTTTTTTTTCAGAAGGAGAAAACTGAGGTGCAGACAAATGGCGCATCAAGGCCAATTACTTGGTGGTAGAATCTTACGGCTTCCTTTACTCTTGCTTCTGAGTTTTCATTTGTAGCTTTCATTTTTTTTTCTTCAGTTAGAAGAACAATGGTAAATATTTTAGATTTCAAGTATAATGTATATACAAATCTCTGAAAAATGGTCAAACATTTCATTTGTAGTTGCAAAATTATACAGATATTAAAGAGGGAAGGTAGAGATTATTATAGCATCACTCTGCTTCACAAATCTATGAAGCAGAGTGAGATTTCTCACTTGTTATTTGTATGCCATTGGAAGTCCTAAGGATCAGGAACTTTCTGGGCACAGCATTAAAAAAAAATGCAAGAGGAAGGTAGCTGAAGCCAGTGTAACTTTTCATCTATCTGTATGTGAACTGTTTAAGTAACCTTGTATTTAGGAACTCCTTTCATCTTTAGTAGCCAGCTTTCACTTCTTCACATACCTTCTTAACATCTAAAACAAGCACCTTTAAGTTCTCTCTGGTTTCTCTTTCCAACTTCTACTTCCTGGTGAATAGCCCTCTGGGTTGGCGTTTCTTCCTGAATCCCTGCGTCTCTCATTAGATACCTGCTCTTGTTCCTGTGAATGTGCATCGCTGAGAAGGCTGGTGGAGATTTCAAGTGGACACTGTGTGCTGAGAAGGCCTTCCTGGGCTTGAAAGCAGGAGCTAGAGTAAAGGTACGAGATTCATCTCATACCATTCTTTGGCATAGAGAAGGAAGAAAATATTCTATTCTACTCTGAATAGGTTTTGGCTGTTATCTAGGGCTTAATTACAGGCTAAGTAAAAGCTTTCTTGCCTCTATGGAACCTGCTTTGGGGGAAAAATAGATTGTTTTTAAGTAAAGTGTAGTTAAGTTTATATTCATCCAAATAAATAAATAAATAAATAAATATATACATATAATCTAATGATATGGTGTGATGCAATATATATATACACATATATGTGTATATATATATTGCATCACACCATATCATTAGATATAATGTATGCTGTACAGAGATTAATATAAAAATAGTTTGTTTAATAAGCCTTTATTGAATATAATTTGTAACTCAGATAATAAATAACTTGTAGATACAACAGAGCCATTGCTGTCTAATAGAAAACTGCAGCATGTCATCCTCATGCCATGGTCCATTCTACATTCTCCATATGTGGGACACTCAGAAAGGACTATCACAAATTTGAGGCCACTTTGAGATATCCAGCAAGACCTTGTTGCAAAAGCTTATGTATGACTTACATGCATCCAACTCTGAAGGTACAATGAAGTGAAAGTAGAACTTGTAACCTCCTATTTCCATTTGATTAAATAAAAATTATATATTTGTATGGTTATTTATTCACTATTTCCTTAAATAACAGAATAAAATTATTTAAAAATTTATTCAATAATATGAATCATGTAATGATCAAAGTATCTTATAAAGAAGTACTTTAGATTGGTAGCTGGTATATTTTGGACAAGCAGAAAATCATTCAAATACAAAGGATCATATAAAAATTATTTGAAATTTGTATCATAAACACCAATTATTCTAGATCCATTGCTAATAACAATTTACTGGTAAGCATGACTTTTAATTTTTGTTTTGCCTTCTGTTTTTTTTTCCCAGCATACTATCTAGTAGAATGAGCATCTAGAAGTGCAGTGCAAACTTGGCTTCAGTCCTGACTTTGCTCTTCCTGGTTGTATGACCTTGGAAAGTTACATGTATCCTATTTTGACCTTGTTTCTTCATCGGTAAAGTGATAAAATTATATTGAATAATAGTTGAGGTCTCTTCCAATTTTAGCTTTTTTTTTTTTTTTTTTGGTTCTTTAATCTTCTAAATTTAAGGGTATGGTGTAGAACATGAACATATGTTTGAATATGTTATTAAAATATTAGCAACCTCAAATTTTGGAGTTAGTTGGAGTTCTGAATGTTTTCTGCTTTTCTTATGTCATAATATAGACATCTGCATTTTGTTAAGTTTATATTTAGCCAGTTCAGACTTGCCAAGGGTATCTGAGGTATATCTGATGAAGTAGCATTTAATCATAGAAGCTTGGAACCATCCGAAAGCATAGATAATGACATTGTTTTTGGCATGGATAGGTGCAGCTCTGATGATAGCACTCAGATTAAGTAAGACTGCATCACATCCCTTGCCTGAAGGTATTCTATTAACATAAGGCCCAGGGTCTCAACTAAGTTCTGAAACCTCCCAGCCAGGTCTTTCTTGATCTCTTCCTAAGCTGGAAACATGGTTTTATTTCTTTATATCCTAATTCACCCAAGTTTAACTAGAAAGTGAAGTGTCCAGTTCCCTCTTAAGAACTCAGTGTTTTGCCAGGCAGTGGTGGCACGTGTCCTTAATCCCAGCACTTGAGAGGCAGAGGCAGGCAGATTTCTGAGTTTGAGGTCAACCTGGTCTACAGAGTGAGTTTCAGGACAGCCAGAGCTACACAGAGAAACCCTGTCTCAAAAAACAAAACAAAACAAAACAAAACAAAAACAAACAAACAAACAAACTCAATGTTTTGTAAGGTCACCAGAAGTACCAAGTCTTGATTCTCTGGGGTTTCCTTTCTATGCCAGTGTAGAAAAGGCTTTTGGTAATTTTTTAATTTACAGCTGCAAGTACTGAATCTTGGAACCTCATGCAAAGTATCATATTTTATCTCAAGTCCCTCAGAAAGGTTTGAAATTCTAAAGTATATTGAAAACTGAACTTACGAGTAGCAGACTGGCTTCCATTGAGGAGTTTAATTTTGATTAAGCTATGGGGATCATGGCAACCAGTCCCCTGTAGGGAGACTTTTGCCTGGGGTTCTGGGAAATGACTCAAAGTACTCCAAAACTTCATAGTTGACCTTTGGTCAGCCCAGCCCAGGAGCCAGTCTTTGACCAGAGGATTATTCTCAATTTCTCACAGAACCAGGTTTGGGTTACACTATGCCCCTACATTTACCCTTTTATAAATCGTATTCTTAGTCATACTGATTTTAGCTTACTATATTTTTAAGTAAACCTTGTAAGATGATAATATTACTATTTTCTATCTTCTCTTTATTAGTTATTTCTTTTGTACATGTATCTGTGTACATGTACATCTGTGTTTGAATTCTTATATGGAAGTTGGAGGTGGGAATTGTTCCCTGTTTTGAAACTCAGATGTCAGAGTTGGCCACAAGTACCTTTCCCTGCTGGTCACCCATTATGTTGATAATCTCGACTAATTAATATTAATGTCATTTACATTTGGTTTTTTGCTCTGAATGTTGTGGATTTAATTTTCTGAGACATGATTTACCTTCATTGTTGTCTTATTCCCAATGTCTTATTATTCTTTTTTAAATTTATATTTTATATTTATATTTTATCTAATTTTTTCATATATATAATATGATATGATATAATATGATATAATATATTTTGATCATAATCTTTCCTCTCCCCTAACTCTTCTCAAGTCCTCCCTAACTCCCTAACCACCCAACTTCGTACTTTCTCCCTTGCCCCCAGGTCTCTCTCTCTCCTTCTTTCTCAAAGAAAAACAACCCAACAAAACACTAAACAGACAGACAGTAAGACAAAATGTACTAAAATAACACAGTACAAACAAAAACATGGAGTCCATTTTGTGTTGGGGCCAACTATTCCTGGCTGTGAGCCCTGCCCTGGAATGTGTTTACATACCCAGCAATAGTCAGTTGGATAAATTTTTTTTTTCTCTTTCCCAGTAGGTCTTAGTTGTAAATGGCTCCTTGGTGAGAAGTAAAACTTTGTGTCAAGTTCTCCTGCTCAGTGCTGAGATTTTGTCTGGTCTTGTACATACCATATGTCTCTGTGACTTCAAATGTTCATCAGTCCTGCTGTGTCTAGATGATACTTTCCTTGGAATCATTTACCACTTCTGGTTCTTCCAATCTTCCCACAATCCTTTTCTGCATAGATCTTTTAGCCTTAAGAAGAGTGGTTGATAAAGATATCCTATTAGGGCTGAGTGCTCCAAAGTCTCGAATACTCTGAACATTGTTCAGTTGTAGGTCTCTGTGTTAATTATTGTCTACTACAAAGAAAACTCTTCTCTGATGAGGGCTGGCTGATTAATGTATATAGCAGTATGTTATTAGAAGGGTTTTGGTTTTTTTGTTTGTTTGTTTTTGTTTTTGTTTTTGTTTTGCTATGTTTCTTTAGCAGAATTACAGCATTAGGTTTCCCCTAAGACCCATAACTTACCAAGTTTAAGTTTTTGACCTCTTGAGCAGTCAGATATGAGTTCCATCTCATAGAGTGCTCTTTAGATCCAATAAAAGAGTGGTTGGTTACTCCTATAACATTTTTCTCACTAATACCCCAGCATATCTTTGAGACAGTTTGCTATTGTACATGACAGAATGTATATCTGGGTGATTCTAATGATTACTTTTTCTCCTCAGGGAGCATCCAGTACTCTGAGTTCTGGTCAGTAGAGGTAAAGCTTTTAGTTGAACACAGCTTAAATTCTTCATGTTCAATGACATAAATAGTTATGGAGAATAAACAGTGGTCTTGGTCAGTGATGTTGGAAGGGGTAGTCTATGGGACCCCTTTGGCCAAAAACTCAACAAGATGTAGCCTGGTGTCAGTACTTAAAGTTTTACTTGGTGGCATAAGATGTCTACTTGGGGCATTGTCTATACCATTATGTTGTGACTCCATTTATGTGATCCCTTTCTTATGCTTTAGGAAGCCAATGGTAGGTTTTACTATGGTCTTTAGTATTAATTGTCCCTGCCTCTATTTTCTCCTATTTGAAGTTCTTGAAAGAGCACTATTTTAACTGGCTCCAGTGCTTCCTATACCTTCCCCTCTATCTCACCCATGTCTCATCGTCCCTTTAACATCCATCACTGTACCTTTTTTTCCACATTTAAATTTTGGCCTGTAAATGTAATTAAATTATATATAAATTTAATCTAAAGCCAATTAATATTGTCTCTAAGCTGTATAAATACTAAGAATATGCTTTTAAGTAGGATGCTGGATTATAATTTTAATTATGTGTTTGAACAATTTTATTTTTAGAAGTTCTGGGGATTGACTCTAGAGTGTTATGCATGCAAATAAGCATTCGGCCTCTAAGCTACAATCATGATACACACAGAAGACAATATTACCACTTAAAGCCAGACAATCTTCTACCTACATTTATTTTAAAACATATTAAATTTTGTTTGTTGGTTTATTATGAGCTTGTTTTGTATATGTGTGCATTTGTGTACATATATGCATGTGTACATCTTTGTCAATCTTTGTAGATGCCAGAGGTCAACCTCCAGTGTCATTTCTCAGCAGCTATCCACCTCGTTTTTTTTTTTGTTTGTTTGTTTGTTTGTTTGTTTGTTTGACAGGCTATGGGGCTTGCCAAGTATACTAGGCAGATTGGCCAGCAAGCCAAGTATTGTCTGTCTTTACCTCCTCACTGCTAGGAGGGCACACTGGGGCCACATTTTCTTTCATCTTAGTTTAGGCTTTGCCGATCAAACACTAGTTAGTTGCAGACAAGCACTTGAGTGGCTGAGCTACCTACCTCCACAACCCTAAACTGTCTTTCCTTTTACTTAGTGGGAGACAAAGCATCGTTTCCTCACTATGCCCTAAAATGTTTGAGATACGCATTCATTTTCCCTATTAAAAGCAAATGTGTTCTACGGACAACCTTGGAACTTTCTTCTTCTTATCTTAATTCAACAATTGTTTGGATGTCCTGTAAGACATAACACTGGGGTTTCTTTTTCATCTTTAAAAAAAATGTATCCCCTATTTTGGGGATAGCCATCTGCATTTTTGTTGGTTCTTTCCTCGATTTTGTTTGAGCTTCGAGCATATTTGCAAATAGTTTTACTGGAATGGATTTGCTGGGAAGGGTTATATTGGCAGCCATCACTTTTGTTAGTGTATCTGAAAATGCTTTTGCTTATCCTTACACTCAATTATTTGGTCAGTATTTGTCTTCACTATGCTAAACAAATATTGAATGGTCTTTTGGGTTGATGGCTATGTCTTTCTTCATGTCTGAGAAAGATGATTTGTCATCCTTATAAAAATGGTTTACTGGCTTTGTTTCTCTGTGTAGAACTTCAGTAAGTTGAACATTAAACTTTATGGACTGATAGTTTCAGCTCTTTTACATCTTCATTGTTTTTGTTTTTCTATTCTGCCTTCTTCTTCTTCTTTTTTTTTTTTTAAGAGTTATTTATTTAGTTTATGTATGTGAGTACAATGTATCTATCTGTCTTCAGACACATCAGAAGAGGGCATGGGATTCCATTACAGATGGTTGTGATCCACCATGTGGTTGCTGGGAATTGAACTCAGGACCTCTGGAAGGGCAGTCAGTGCTCTTAACCACTGAGCCATCTCTCCAGCCCGTCTATTCTGCCTTCTGATCCATTTTTATTTTATAGTTTTATCAGTTTTTTTTTTTTTTTTTTTGTGGAAAAATTTTAAGAGCTATTGTTTTTGTCATGAGCTAACCAGTTTCTTTATAGATTTATATTATTGTTTTTATAGTTGCAGTATTATTTTTAAAGGCCTGGTGAGCCAAATTAGATTTTTTAAATGTTTCTGGTTGATTCTTTTTTGGGGGGGGTTTATGTTTGGTTTTTAACCTCAGTCTTGTTTCTGGTACTCTGAGGTATCTAGTGGTCCTTGCTTATCAACTCTTGCTTTAGAGTGAACATGTAGCTTGATTACACCAAGCTATGTGTATGACATGGGATTTCCTTGGCTTTTGTAAGATTTTATCACAGGTTGCTTCTCTATTGCTTTAAAGGTACTTTGTGAGTCAGGAGGGCTTCTTATCTGTAGGATGTGGGTTGGTGCAGTGAGCAGGGACAGCTCTCATAGACAGACTGTATGTTCCACAGCCAGTTCACTCAATATTCTCAGGCTTCTTTTATATAGGAGAGGGAATGCTGGGCAACCTATTATTCTGTACTGGTGGTCCCTGATTATGCTGAGTTTGGGTGTATTTTTTTTTCTTTTTTTCTTTTTTTCTTTTTTTTTAATTGGATATTTTATTTACATTTCAGATGCCATCCCCTTTCCCCATTTTCCCTCCCCAGAAAACCCCTATCCCATATCCTCTTCTCCTTTTTACATTCATACTTTTTTAAAAATGTTAACCAATGGCTTTATAAATTTGGTAATGTTCAGTATCAATCAGAAGTGTAACCTAATACCCAACCTAGATATATCAACTATCTTTGACTGGTGGAGATATGTGAACATCTGCCTCCATGTCTGCCCCCCTTTCTCTCTTATCACCTAGCTCCTCCTCTCCTTCTCCTCCTCTCCTTACTCCTCCCACCTTAGCTCTTCCTACATATCACCCTTCCTGTTAAAATAAAACTTTTCTCTCAAAATACAGTTAGAGCATAACTATACCAATTTATGTCAGTAAGGCATAAGATAGATCTAATACCCAGTCCTTCATTTTGTTGACTAAGTAGAACCTCTGTCATCTCTCCTGAATAAAAGACTTAGTTCTGAACCTGGCTTTTTTTTTTTTTTCTTGGCTTTAGAATGAATGTCAGCTGAAAAACATCCTCTCAAATCTTTTCTCTCAAAGTAAATAGCAAGGATTGGCTATGAGACTATAAGTTTTCAACCCCATCAGAAATCCAGAATGACTGAGTTAACTGAAATTATGGGAAGCACAAAGCATAGCTTCTAAAACATAGCCAATTTATAGAGACCGCTGAACACCTGGATAGTCCCTATACTACAGAATGTTGGAGCATCTGATCTTCAGCCTTCTGACCCAGGATCATCTGACAGACCTAGTGATGCAGAATTATTAAGGGCTGATTACTCTGATTGGCAGATATAATCAGTTGACTATTCTGCAAGTGTGTCCTTTTCTGGACAGTGATTTGTCTGTAGATGGAAAGAGGCAATTCTTGCCTAGTGGCTGACTCACTACAATTGGAATAACTCCAAAGATGCTCAATTTCTTCTTAGAATCCAAGACAGGAAGCTGTCAGGACCAGACAGGTCTCTAATCAAAATGAACATTAATACAGAAATGTTTGTAACGTCAATTCTGTGGATTTTTGATGTTTTGAAAACCAACTATTTATATAAGGCAATCTGGACTGTTGTCTGTTAACTCCTCTCAACTATTTCTAAATAAAACATAGAAAACACCCTAACAATAAACTCAAAGCCATGAATTTGCTATAGGCCCTTAACTCACAGGCTAACCATCTCAACTCAGTTAAAAAAGTTAAAGAAGGACTGGGTCTAAGCCTTGTATTCCTAAATGTGTTATACAGGCACAATGCCTATGATATTAACAATATTCATCTCACTTTTATATTAATAAGAAGCTTGTACCAATGAGAACCTTAAATTTGAAATCAATGCAAATTTTGTACCATTTAAGAAATTATAACTTAATGTTAATAACAATTATACATATTTCTACCAGTAGGTTATGGCTGTGCAATAAATCCTAGCTAATCCTCCCTGTTCCACCCAAACCACTACTTTTCCCTAGAAAGACAGCCCAATATTAACCACCTCAGTCCCCAAGCCCAGGGAATGGGGCACCGACTCTTCATTAACTTCTTCAAGCTGATTATGGGTGTTGAGATACTAGAAGAGGGGTTGGGGGAAGAGTAAATTGATAAGCCTCTGACACTGTGTCTTCACTGCGTCCAGCTGTAATTCCAGGACATCAGAGGTTTGAGCAGGTCTGCTCAGCTTGCCTGATGAGTAGATACACCAAGGCTATGCATTCTGCAATATACAATTCTGAAAACAAATTTTAGTACCAAGATAATTGTTTGTTTGAATTCTGGAATCTAGTCTTCTGGTGGCCTGCCTCTGTCATGTCTAATCCATATAATTCTGGGAGTTTCTATGAGGGTGTGCTCCCACTATCCTCCCATTTTTGCCTTCCTGCTCTCAAATTTCCCAACATCAGGGAATCCAAACTTTTGGGCACCTAGGCCCTCCACTTCCACTGATGCCTAACCTCTTACCCCATTCCCCCCCTCCAATTACTATGAGGGTGGGTTCCCACCATCCTCTCATTCCTGCCTCCCTGCTCTTGCAATTCCCCAACACTAGGGAATCCAAACTTTCAGGTACCAAGGCCGTTCACTTCCACTGATGCCTGACAAGGCCACCCTCAACTACCTATACAGGTGGAGCCATGAGTTCCCCCCTTTGTGTTCTCGGGCTGGAGATTTTAGAATGGCTACTACAGCTTGTTTCTTAGGACCATTTGCTTGAAAAATTGTTTTCTAGCCTTTTACTCTAAGGTAGAGCTATACCTTCCCCCCACCATGAGCAAGCCTGGAGAGACCTTGTTTACCACAACAAGGTCAAGTGACAGGATCTAGGTGGAATTACCCACCCTGGCTGCCCGGAACACAGAAACAGAACTGCCCCTGGGCTTGCCTTGAGACATCTCCGGCCATGACCTGGAACGGACTATGGATTATCCCACCCATCTGAAACCAGGAGGGGTTGTGGGTTGGGTCTTCCCCTTTAAATTGAGAGCTGAACATTAAAGCTTGGGGCCTTGATCAGAGAACTTTGTCTTGGCCTCATCTCTTCTCGCCCTCCTTCCCCTTTCATTCCCAGCTCCCCTTTCAGGTGAACCCAGTTGACTTGTGGCCGCGGGCGGCTACAGTAGAGTCTGTCTTTGCACTGAGGTGGGGTTCCTGTATGCAGCAAAATTCTGGGTCCCATTTATGTATCCAGTCCATTAGCCTATGTCTTTTAATTGGGGAACTGAGTCCATTGATGTTAAGAGCTATTAAGGAACAGTGATTGTTGTCTCCTGTTATTTTTGTTATTAGAGGTGAAGGTATCTTTGTGTGGCTATCTTCTTTTGGATTTGTTGGAAGAGGGTTACTTTCTTGCTCTTTCCAGGGTATCATTTCCCTCCTTGTATTGGAGCTTTCCTGCTATTATCCTTTGTAATGCTGGGTTTGTGGAAAGATATTGTGTAAATTTGGTTTTGTCATGGAATATCTTGATTTCTCCATCTCTCCATCTATGGTAATTGGGAGTTTTGCTGGGTATAGTAGCCTGGGCTGGCATTTGTGTTCTCTTAGGGTCTGTATGACATCTGTCCAGTATCTTCTAGCTTTTAGAGTATCTGGTGAGAAGTCTGGTGTAATTCTGATAGGTCTGCCTTTATATGTTACTTGGCCTTTCTCCCTTACTGCATTTAATATTCTTTCTTTGTTTTGTGCACTTGTTGTTTTGATAATTATGTGATGGGAAGTATTTCTTTTCTGGTCTAGTCTATTTGGTGTTCTATAGGCTTCTTGTATGTTTATGGGCATCTCTTTCTTTAGATTAGGGAAGTTTTCTTCTATAATTTTGTTGAAGATATTTATTGGCCCTTTAATTTGGGAATCTTCACTCTCATCTATACCTATTATCCTTAGGTTTGGGCTCCTCATTGTGTCCTGGATTTCCTGGATATTTTGTGTTAAGAACTTTTTGCATTTTGTATTTTCTTTGAAAGTTGTGTTGATATTTTCTATGGTATCTTCTGTGCATGAGATTCTCTCTTCTATGTCTTGTATTCTGTTGGTGATGCTTGTGTCTATGACTCCTGGTTTCTTTCCTAGGTTTTTTATCTCCAGGGTAGTCTCCCTTTGTGATTTCGTGATTGTTTCTACTTCCATTTTTATGTCCTGGATGGTTTTGTTCAATTCCTTCACCTGTTTGGTTGTGTTCTCTTGTAATCTTTAAGGGATTTTTGTGTTTCCTCTTTAAGGGCTTCTACCTGTTTACCTGTATTCTCCTCAAATTCTTTGAGAGTGTTATCTATGTCCTTCTTAAAGTCCTCTATCATCATCATTAGAAGTGATTTTAAATCTGAATTTTGCTTTCTTGATGATATTGGGAATTCAGGACTTTCTAGTGTGGGAGAACTAGGTTCTAATGATGCCAAGTACCCTGGGTTACTGATGCTTATGTTCTTGCACTTGCCTTTTGCCATCTGTATCTCCTTAGTGCTATCTGCCCTGTCCCTGACTGGAGCCTGTCTTTCCTATTATCTTGGTTGTATCAGAACTTTGTGGGGTGGGCATAACTACTGGGGTAAGTGCTAGGGCCCAGAATCTGCTCAGTGCTCAAGCACAGACAGGATGCTGCCCAGGTTAGAGCTCTGGGAGCCCCGTTTCCTCTGGGTTCTTAGAGATTGGGGGCAGAGCTGCCACTGGAGATCTGCTCAGTGCTCTGGCCCAGACCAGAAGAAACCAGTGCTCTGGGCCCGGAGTGACTTCCTGGGTCCTTGTGGGTCCCAGTTACTCCCTGTTTGGTGCAGGCCTTGCTGTCTGCTTACCTAAGATACTACCTGAGTTAGAGCACCTGGGATCCCCACTTCCTTTGGGTTCGTAGAGATTGGGGGCAGAGCTGCCACCCAAGATCTGCTCAGTGCTCTGGCCTAGATTGGAAGGAACCAGTGCTCTGGGCAGGGAGTGACTTCCTGGGTCCTTGTGGGTCCCAGTTACTCCCTATTTGGAGTGATCGTTGCTGTGTGTTTATACTGCCTGGGTTAGAGTTCCTGGGAGCCCTGCTTCCTCTGGGTTCTGTGTGATTGGGGGCAGAGCTGCCACCCAAGATCTCGAGTTTGCGTGTATATACAGAATAAGCAGTGGCAGCAGGTGTAAGTACAATACAGAACAACTCTGAATAAGCTCTCACTTGTATTGTCCCACCTTCCATTCAGGTGCCTGCTCTAGAATATGAGACTGCAGAGTTCTGTTGGGAATGTAGCACCATCTTTGCTTTGTTCTCTTCAGCTTTCACACTCCCTGCCTCCTATCCTCCATTTAACAATTCCACAGAATTCTGTCTGCTTTCCATTCCTAAGACGTCATTGAACCTTCTCTTTTTTCTTTGTTGTTAAAGCCCCATTTACCTTTGAGGATTGATTGATTGATTGATTGTCTATTGTCCTCCATATTCAATGGAAGGAGACAAGGAAACCTATATTTTTACCATCTCAAAGTGAAATTTCTCATATTTTTCTAAAATAGGGTATTGTTCTTAGTCAGATGAAGGCATTAGCAAGCTTTGAAAGCCATGGTTTTTGGAATGAATAATGCTATTCTACAAAAGTATGAGAAATTATAACTTCTACATCCCAGCACAGTCAGAAAAATCAGTCATGACACAAGATACTTTTAATTATCTGGCCCACATATTAACAAGAACATGATATATTTATACACTAAGCATTGTTTCAAATTGTGTAAATGTATAATATAAATATGCATTAGATCCATGGAGTAACAGTAAAAGGAGAAGACTATGTTTGCCCTCATGAGTCATAAGTAATATGGTTGAGATTCAGATTTCATCCCTGGATCTTATATTAAGTCTTATGTTAGTCTGTCTTGGTTTTATTATTTCTTACAATAAATGTTATTACAAAATAAATCATGAGGATATTAAAAAGGGAATGTCAAGAAATAGCTGGTGGGTGGAATGTACTGTTTAAAAAATAAAGACATTTTAAGATGAATAAATGTAATTGTACAGTTGAGGAGGGCTGAAGTAAAAAGTCTTGACTATAGTTAAAACATTTCCAAGGAAAATAAAATAAAGAGACTGTAAAAAATCGAGTTGACCCCTTCTAAAACTGGAGATGCCTGTCTGAGTTGTGTATGATAAAATTTGCAGCAAGGAGAATACTGAAAACAGGATAAGAATTTCAACAGAGTTCAACTCAAGGCTTTGCTGAGGTTAACAAAAGCCACGAGGCAGCAGCAGCAATCTTTATAGCTATTTTCAGAACAATTGGGAGATGAAAATTATAGGTCCATTGCTTCAGACTATGATATCATGATTAACAAAAAATGTGCTTCCATTTTTCTTCTGTCTATACCAGGAATAATGATGGTTAAACTGCCAATACTGAGACATCAATGCTTTGAGACCTCATTTGCATCTATGCTAAGATAAGCAATAGTAATTTATTTTAAATGTATTCAGATGCTAATTCCTAGAGAAGTTAAATTTGAAATGGTGAACAAATTTCATTGACATGTTCATTCAAATATATCATTTTGACAAAATTTGCTGAACAGAAAAAATTCAAATGAAGGGGAGCCACAATATCAAATTTTCACAAGATTTGTGATAAGTCATATTAAGTGTTAAAAATATGTATTCCTTTTTCTTAAGGAACTTTTAATGGGGTCCCTTTGTACATGAAGATATTTCAGATCTCACCAGTGTTGGGTTTGGCCATGTGTCTTGCTGTGGCCAATTGAATGTGAGGGGTGACATTGTACCTGAAGCCACTTCCCTGTTGAACCTTATTTAAATCATGTCCCTCTGCCACAAGAGTAACAGCATGTTAAACAGAGATGTTGCCTACTCAATTTAACTGTGTGATTGGATGTGGCATGAATCAAAAGAGCAGAAAAGGTACATTGAATACAAATAGTGCCTTAAGGTTACTGTATTTTTAGAGTGTTTCATTACAACACCATGTCATAGCCGATTTTGGCTCCTACAGGAAGTAAATAATGAAATTTAAATACTACTGGATACCATCAGTACAGGTATCTAATCAGCAAGTTTTAGAACTTATAGAAAGTCAATAGAGACGTATTCTAAATGGGTAAGATTATGCTATTACCAGAGCCACAGGTTATTAAAAATCTTATTGGCAGATAAGTGGATATTTCTTGTCTTAGTTATGGTGCTATGAAGAGATAACATAAACATGGCAACTCTTATAAAGGAAAATATTTAATTAGAGCTGGTTTACAGTTTCAGAGTTTAGTCCATTATCATCATGGCAGGAAGCATAGAAGACTTAGTGCTTGTAAAGGAGCTGAGAGTTCTAGATCCAGATTGGCAGACAGAAGGAAGTGAACTAGTTTCAGCTTCTGAGACCAGAAAGCCATCCCCTAGAGACATACTTTCTCCACCAAAGCCACACCTATTCTATCAAGGCCACATTTCCTAACAGTGCCACTCCCTGTGGTCAAGTATTTAAATACATGAGTCTATGGGAACCATTCCTATTCAAACCACCACACCTCCCTGTGAGCTATTATTGGTCAGAGACACCAAAACCAATATAGACAATTGTCAGCTCTTGGCTGCCCACTTTAGCTAGATGTTAAGACCCTGTTGATGAAAATCTTTCACTTTGGTTGCAGGACATAGAGAAACTTAGGTAGAATAGACCTGGAAATGTTTTCCAGTTGGTTAGCTTCCATGTACAGGAAGGTGCTATGCAGGCTTTGAGAGAAGGAAAGTCATCAACAGTTCTACCCAGCAGTAGGCCTTATGAGCTATAATACCAATGGGCTAAGCAAGATTTACACACTAATTCAATAATAACACAAGAATTTTGAGGGTAATGAGCCACCAGATTGGAGAATGTTGCAATGATTTTGTATTGTAAGCTTCAAGGACTAATACACTTTTAAAAGCAATAAGGTTTAATCTACATAGAATTGCTAGTTTTTGTTACATTAAACAAATAAAGCAGTTGTCATCCTTATAGTATTTTTTAAAGAAGGAAATTCGATTATTAGAAGTAGTTAGACATAGGTTAGTGCAGGAATAAACTACCCAAGTCTCTTAGGTCAAATTTGCCTCATTTTGTCACAGATAGGTGACAATTTCCTTATAATGTGTCATTTGGCACACCAGCACTTGAAAACTACTAGGATAGAGTATGTACACTTGACTTGTTTTTTGGCAGCCTGCCACACCCATTTCCAAGCAGTGTCAAACTGTTTATAACTGGGTGAGGGACTACAGTTACAGAGTGGAAAACTCTGGAAATCATGTCTGGATATTGTGGATGACAGCTTGTGGAAACCAGCTATTCATTTGTGAAAGGCTTGTGGGCAATGTGGATACCTTCATATACAATAATCTTTGTTATGCCTGAGGACTAGCCTATCCTTATTCACAGAAGTTCCTGGCAGATTCATTTCTGCTTTGCATCAAAAGCTTTTGATGGTCAGACATTTATGATAAAAGTTAAACTGTGTAAACAGTTTCTATCCTCTGCCAATGCTCAAACAACATCTGAGTAATAATTTTTAAAGTGTGGGTCAAGGTGTTGTGGAGTTGCTGTTTAACTCTGGCAAGCCTTAGTAACAAGAAGCTTGTTGTCTCCTGTATATGTCACTGAATAAGAGCAGAGTCACCCAGAGCATTGCTCCAGATCCTGTGCTTTACAAGCCTCACCGGAAAACCTTGTGTTTGCAGCCTTGGAAAACTATTAAGTGAAGCAAATTCCAATGTCCTTGTACTGTCCATGTGGTGGACAATTATATATGATTCATAGAGACACTAGAATTTTTTGTTATGGCTTCAATATTTGAATAAAATATTCTGTTAGAGTTCAAAAACATTGTATTATTGGTTACTTAAGATTATGTTTAA